>NC_034197.2:28228708-28451208 GCF_002021735.2 Oncorhynchus kisutch | reverse complement strand
AGATCCTCTCAAGCTCTGTCAGGTTGGATGGGGAGCATTGCTGCACAGCTATTTTCAGGTCTCTCCAGAGATGTTCGATCGGGTTCAAGTCCAGGCTCTGGCTGGGCCACTCAAAGCTATTCAGAGACTTGCTTTGTCTTGGCTGTGTGCTTAGGGTCGTTGTCCTGTTGGAAGGTGAACATTCATCCCTGTCTGAGGTCCTGAGAGCTCTGGAGCATGTTTTCATCAAGGATCTCTCTATATGTTGCTCCGTTCATCTTTCCCTCAATCATGTCTCCTTGCCGCTGAAAAACATCCCCATAGCATGATGATGCCATCACCATGCTTCACCGTAGGGATGGTGCCAGGTTTCCTCCAGACATGACGCTTGTTATTCAGTCCAAATAGTTCAATCTTGGTTTCATCAGACCAGAGCATCTTGTTTCTCATGGTCTTAGAGTCTTTGAGTGCCTTTTGGCAAACTCCAAGCGGGCTGTCATGTGCCTTTTACTGAGGAGTAGCTTCGGTCTGGTCACTCTACCATGAAGGCTTGATTGGTGGAGTGCTGCAGAGATGGTTGTCCTTCTTGAAGGTTTTCCCATCTCCACAGAGGAACTCTAGAGCTCTGTCAGAGTGACCATTGGTTCTTGGTTACCTCCCTGACCAATGCCCTTCTCTCCTGATTGCTCAGTTCGGCAGGGCGACCAGCTCAAAGAAGAGTCTTGGTGGTTCCAAACTTCTTCCATTTAAGAATGATGGAGGCCACTATGTTCTTGGGGACGTTCAATGCTGCAGGAATGTTTTGGTACCCTTCCCCAGATCTGTGCCTCGACGCAATCCTGTCTCGGAGCTCTACAGACAATTCCTTCCACCTCATGACTTGGTTTTTGCTCTGACATGCACTGTCAACTGTGAGACCTTGGGGCGGCAGGGTAGCCTAGTGGTTAGAGCGTTGGACTAGCAGCCAGGTTGCAAGTTCAAATCCCCGAGCTGACAAGGTACAAATCTGTCATTCTGCCCCTGAACAGGCAGTTAACCCACTGTTCCTAGGCCGTCATTGAAAATAAGAATTTGTTCTTAACTGATTTGCCTAGTTAAATAAAGGTAAAAAATATATACACTGCTCAAAAAAATAAAGGGAACACTTAAACAGCACAATGTAACTCCAAGCCATGAAATCAAACTGTCCACTTTGAAAGCAACACTGATTGACAATACATTTCACATGCTGTTGTGCAAATGGAATAGACAACAGGTGGAAATTATAGGCAATTAGCAAGACACCCCCAATAAAGGAGTGGTTCTGCAGGTGGTGACCACAGACCACTTCTCAGTTCCTATGCTTCCTGGCTGATGTTTTGGTCACTTTTGAATGCTGGCGGTGCTTTCACTCTAGTGGTAGCATGACAGGGAGTCTACAACCCACACAAGTGGCTCAGGTAGTGCAGCTCATCCAGGATGGCACATCAATGTGAGCTGTGGCAAGAGTGTCCAGAGTATGGAGGCGCTACCAGGAGACAGGCCAGTACATCAGGAGACGTGGAGGAGGCCGTAGGAAGGCAACAACCCAGCAGCAGGACCGCTACCTCCGCCTTTGTGCAAGGAGGAGCAGGAGGAGCACTGCCAGAGCCCTGCAAAATGACCTCCAGCAGGCCAAAAATGTGCATGTGTCTGCTCAAATGGTCAGAAACAGACTCCATGAGGGTGGTATGAGGGCCCGACGTACACAGGTGGGGGTTGTGCTTACAGCCCAACACCGTGCAGGATGTTTGCCATTTGCCAGAGAACACCAATATTGTCAAATTCGCCACTGGCGCCCTGTGCTCTTCACAGATGAAAGCAGGTTCACACTGAGCACATGTGACAGAGTCTGGAGATGCCGTGGAGAACGTTCTGCTGCCTGCAACATCCTCCAGCATGACCGGTTTGGTGGTGGGTCAGTCATGGTGTGGGGTGGCATTTCTTTGGGGGTCCACACAGCCCTCCATGTGCTCGCCAGATGTAGCCTGACTGCCAATAGGTACCGAGATGAGATCCTCAGACCCCTTGTGAGACCATATGCTGGTGCGGTTGGCCCTGGGTTCCTCCTAATGCAAGACAATGCTAGACCTCATGTGGCTGGATTGTGTCAGCAGTTCCTGCAAGAGGAAGGCATTGATGCTATGGACTGGCCCGCCCGTTCCCCAGACCTGAATCCAATTGAGCACATCTGGGACATGTTGGTGGATGGGACATGTCTCGCTCCATCCACCAACACCAAGTTGCACCAAAGACTGTCCAGGATTTGGCGGACGCTTTAGTCCAGGTCTGGGAGGAGATCCCTCAGGAGACCATCCGCCACCTCATCAGGAGCATGCCCAGGCATTGTAGGGAGGTCATACAGGCACGTGGAGGCCACACACCAATAAAGGAAAATCTTGCTTGTTTGTAGGTGACCAAATACTTATTTTCCACCATCATTTGCAAATAAATTCATTTAAAAATCCTACTATGTGATTTTCTGGATTTTTTTTCTTCTCATTTTGTCATAGTTGAAGTGTACCTATGATGAAAATTACAGGCCTCTCTCATCTTTTTAAGTGGGAGAACTTGCATAATTGGTGGCTGACTAAATACTTTTTTGCCCCACTGTATATAGACAGGTGTGTGCCTTTCCAAATCATGTCCAATCAATTGAATTTACCACAGGTGGAATCCAATCAAGTTGTAGCAACATCTCAACAATGATCAATGGAAACAGGATATTCCTGAGCTCAATTACGAGTCTCATAGCAAAGGGTCTGAATAGTTATGTAAATAAGGTATTTCTGTTTTTTGTTTTTATTAAATGTGCAAAAATGTCTAAAAACCCTCTTTTCGTTTCGTCATTATGGGGTATTGTGTGTAGATTGATGAGAATTTCGGCTGTAACGTAACAAAATGTGGAAAGAAAGCCACTGTATACATGACTGACAATTAAGCATTCCACAGCAAGACTGGAAGCATAAAACATGTATCTGCATTCCCCATGTCTGGTTATTACATCACGTGTTATAAATAAATAAATAAATACTAAAGTTCTGAATTAAACAGCACTGCTGCGTGATACTGCGTGTTAAAAGGGCAGCTGATGTACTGAACCCTCAATATTCTATTACAGCCTCATCACTATGTTTCCTGTCAGAGTCCCTGCCTTTTGGGTTTTCTTTGTTAAGCTTCAAACACACACACACACACACACACACAACACTCATTCTGTGTCAGCTCACACTGTGATGCTCGACCGAACCAACAGCCTCATAGTCTTCCTTCTCTCTTCTGTCTGCATCAGTTGTTCTCCCCCACTCTCTCCCTCTAATTTGAAGCAGTAGAAATATAGATTCCACTGTCTGTTTCTGTGTCTCTGAGAGATATGACTGGTGCTGTCTGTTACATGAGGTAGGCCTGCATGCTGTTCTTAGGAGATTCATTTAGGCAGACTTAAACAGAAGGTGTTGGTTATGTGGCATATTTTTCTTTCAGAGACATGAACAGAGAGAAAGTAGAGAAAGGGAGTTATATATATATATATATATATATATATATACTGTATATATATTATATACTGTATATATGCTGACAGGTATATTAAATCAAGCACACACCCATGCAATCTCCATAGAGAAACATTGGCAGTGGAATGGCCTTACTGAGGAGCTCAGTAACTTTCAACTTGGGACCTTCATAGGATGCCACCTTTCCAACAAGTCAGTTCGTCAAATTTCTGCCCTGCTAGAGCTGCCCCAGTCAACTGTAAGTGCTGTTATTGTGAAGTGGAAATATCTAGTAGCAACAACGGCTCAGCAGCGAAGTGGTAGCGCACACAAGCTCACAGAATGGGACCGCCAAGTGCTGAAGCGCGTACCGAGTTCCAAACTACCTCTGGAAGCAACGTCAGCACAATAACTGTACATTGAGCTTCATAAAAGGGGTTTCCATGGCCGAGCAGCTGCACACAAGCCTAAGATCACCATGCACAATGCCAAGCGTCAACTGGAGTGGTGTAAAGCTAGCCGCCATTAGACTCTAGAGCAGTGGAAACTCTGTAGTGATGAATCACACATCACCATCTGGCAGTTGGACAGACAAATCTGGGTTTGGAGGATGCCAGGAGAACGCTATCTACCCAAATTAAATCACATGTATTTATATAGCCCTTCTTACATCATCTGATATCTCAAAGTGCTGTACAGAAACCCAGCCTAAAACCCCAAACAGCAAGCAATGCAGGTGTAGAAGCACGGTGGCTAGGAAAAACTCCCTAGAAAGGCCAAAACCTAGAAAGAAACCTAGAGAGGAACCAGGCTATGAGGGGTGGCCAGTCCTCTTCTGGCTGTGCCGGGTGGAGATTATAACAGAACATGGCCAAGATGTTCAAATGTTCATAAATGACCAGCATGGTCAAATAATAATAATCACAGTTGTTGTCGAGGGTGCATCAAGTCAGCACCTCAGGAGTAAATGTCAGTTGGCTTTTCATAGCCGATCATTAAGAGTATCTCTACCGCTCCTGCTGTGTCTAGAGAGTTGAAAACAGCAGGTCTGGGACAGGTAGCATGTCCGGTGAACAGGTCAGGGTTCCATAGCCGCAGGCAGAATAGTTGAAACTGGAGCAGCAGCACGGCCAGGTGGACTGGGGACAGCAAGGAGTCATCATGCCAGGTAGTCCTGAGGCACGGTCCTAGGGCTCAGGTCCTCAGAGAGAGAGAGAGGAAGAAAGAGAGAATTAGAGAGAGCATACTTAAATTCCCACAGGACACCGGATAAGACAGGAGAAGTACTCCAGGTATAACAAACTGACCCTAGCCCCCCGACACAACCTACTGCAGCATAAATACGGGAGGCTGAGACAGGAGGGGTCAGGAGACACTGTGGCCCCATCCGATGATACCCCCGGACAGGGCCAAACAGGAAGGATATAACCCCACCCACTTTGCCAAAGCTCAGCCACCACACCACTAGAGGGATATCTTCAACCACCAACTTACCATCCTGAGATAAGGCCGAGTATAGCCCACAAGATCTCCGCCACGGCACAACCCAAGGGGGGGCGCCAACCCAGACAGGAAGATCACGACACTGACTCAAACCACTCAAGTGACGCACCCCTCCTAGGGATGGCATGAAAGAGCACCAGTAAGCCAGTGCCAGTACCCCAATGCATAGTGCCAACTGTAAAGTTTGGTGGAGGAGAAATAATGGTCTGGGGCTGTTTTTCATGTTTTGGGCTAAGCCCCTTAGTTCCAGTTCAGGGACATTTTAATGCTACAGCATCCAATGGCATTCCAGACGATTCTGTGCTTTGGGACGGAATGGAACATCAAATGTTTAATTTAGCTGCGTTGAACTTGAACTACAAGTGAAGTACAAGGCTGATTTATATGTATCATGTTTTGTAGATCTAGAGTATTCCCATAATGAAGTACAGAGCTAATGTATCTGTATGGTATTTTGTAGATCTACATTGGGCACATAGTGAAGTATGGAGCAGCAGATGAGGACGGGCGTCTGCGTTCGGGGGATGAGCTCATCTGTGTGGATGGCACGGCGGTGGTGGGCAAGTCTCACCAGCTGGTGGTGCAGCTGATGCAGCAGGCCGCCAAGCAGGGCCACGTCAACCTCACTGTCCGACGCAAAAGCTCAGGATACGGAGGTGAGGACGGGTCACAGAGGCATATGCATACACAGGCAAACACTCACCACACACACTCACCCACACACACTCACCACACACTCCACAACAGCGGCCACCTACACTAAATCAAATCAAATCAAATTTATTTATATAGCCCTTCGTACATCAGCTGATATCTCAAAGTGCTGTACAGAAACCCAGCCTAAAACCCCAAACAGCAAGCAATGCAGGTGGAGAAGCACGGTGGCTAGGAAAAACTCCCTAGAAAGGCCAATACCTAGGAAGAAACCTAGAGAGGAACCAGGCTATGTGGGGTGGCCAGTCCTCTTCTGGCTGTGCCGGGTGGAGATTATAACAGATGGCATTCCATGGTATACACTACCCACGCTAGTTAAAACCTATTGCTTATTGGCTCAGTGAACTATCACTAGCCCGTGCCAAACATAAGGGCAGGATATTTGCTGAACAGGTTTTTATATTGCCTGCCCACCACTTAATTCCCCCCATCTCTTCTTCAGTGGGTAAAGGGGAGGGTGATGTGCCCCCATCCCCGGCCTCGTCGCACCACAGCAGCACCCAGGCCCCCTCCCTGACCGAGGGCAAGCGAACCCCCCAGGGCAGCCAGAACTCCCTCAACACAGTCAGCTCCGGCAGTGGCTCCACCAGTGGGATCGGCAGTGGGGGAGGAGGGGGCTCCGGCAGTGCTGTGGTCCCCGCAGCCCTGCAACCATATGACATGGAGATCCAACGCGGAGAGAACGAGGGCTTCGGATTCGTCATTGTGTCGTCGGTCTCCAGGCCTGATGCTGGGACTACTTTGGGTGAGTGGGATGGGCAATGCTACGGTGGGCTTGGTTATGGTGAGCTAAGTGAGATGGGCAATGCTACGGTGGGCTGGGTTATGGTGAGCTGAGTGGGATGGGCAATACTACGGTGGGCTGGGTTATGGTGAGCTGAGTGGGATGGGCAATGCTAAAGTGGGCTGGGTTATGGTGAGCTGAGTGGGATGGGCAATACTACGGTGGGCTGGGTTATGGTGAGCTGAGTGGGATGGGCAATACTACTCTGGGCTGGGTTATGGTGATCTAGACTTTGCTACTATGCTGGGTTTAGTTGCAATTTTTTGATGACTGAGAATCAGTTATCATTTGCTCTCGGTTGAGCTGGGTTGAACTGATAATATGGTTAAATCTGGCATGTAATCTTGGCGAAGCCTGATTCTGCTGATTGACTTTACTGTGGTTCCGAACAGACCCGAGGACAACCCGGTCCAATCCGAGTTAGGGAAGCAGCAAAGGGGTTCCACTCCGCTAGCGGAACCCCTCCGCAACAGCCAGTGAAAGTGCAGGGCGCCAAATTCAAAACAACAAAAATCTCATAATTAACATTCCTCAAGCATACAAGTATTTTACACCATTTTAAAGATACCATTCTCGTTAATCCAGCCACAGTGTCTGATTTCAAAAAGGATTTACAGCGAAAGCACCACAAACGATTATGTTAGGTCACCACCAAGCCACAGAAAAACACAGTCATTTTTCCAGCCAAAGAGAGGAGTTGCAAAAAGCAGAAATAGAGATAAAATGAATCACTAACCTTTGATGATCTTCATCAGATGGGACTTCATGTTACACAATACATGTATGTTTTGTTTGATAAAGTTCATATTTATATAAACAAATCTGAGTTTACATTGGCGCGTTACGTTCAGTAGTTCTAAAACATGTGGTGATATTGCAGAGAATCACATCAATTTACAGAAATACTCATAATAAACATTGATAAAGATACGACTATTATACATGGAACGTTAGATAAACTTCTCCTTAATGCAACCGCTGTGTCAGATTTCAAAAAAACTTTACGGAGAAAGCAAACCATGCAATAATGCAGCCTTTAGTGCAGCCTTTAGACAACAAAGCAGCCAAAAAGATACCAGCCATATTGGGTAGTCAACATTACTCAGAAATAGCATTTTAAATATTCACTTACCTTTGATGATCTTCATCAGAATGCACTCCCAGGAATCCCAGTTCCACCATAAATGTTTTGATTTGTTCGATAATGTCCATCAGTTATGTCCAAATATCTTCTTTTGTTAGGGCGTTTGGTAAACAAATCCAAAAGTGCGTTCAGGTCGCGCCGAACGTCGGACGAAAAGTTCAAAAAGTTCCATTACAGCTCGTAGAAACATGCCAAACTAAGTATGGAATCAATCTTTAGGATGTTTTTAACATAAAACTTCATTAATGTTCCAACCGGACAATTCCTTTGTCTGTACAAATTAAGTGGAACGTAGCTACCTTTCACGTGAGCGCGCCAGACCGAGGCTGTGGCACTCTGCCAGACCACTCACTTAAAGAGCCCTTATGAACCCCTCCTTTAGAGTAGAATCCTCAAAACAGGTTCTAAATACCGTTGACATCTAGTGGAAGCCTTGGGAAGTGAAACACAACTAATATCACCCTGTATCTTCAATGGGGGCTGAGTTGAAAAACTACAAACCTCAGATTTCCCACTTCCTGGTTGGATTTTTCTCAGGTTTTCGCCTGCCATATGAGTTCTGTTATACTCACAGACATAATTCAAACAGTTTTAAAAACTTCAGAGTGTTTCCTATCCAATACTACTAATACTACTAATAATACTAATCCTAATACTAATATTAGCATCTGGGACAGAGTAGGAGGCAGTTCACTCTGGGCACGCTATTCATCCAAAAGTGAAAATGCTGCCCCCTATCCCAAAAAGGTTAAGATACTTAATTAACCAGAGATGATAAAGCATAAGGGAGGTAGAGAGTGGTGATGCTCTAGCAGGGGCTGTGTGAGTGTGTAGGCTACTGGGAGTTTGACCGAGTGACACAGTAACAGGGAGGAGGGAGGGAGAGACAAGAGACCGCAACCAACCAGGCTGACTCACGCTATAGTAGACTAATAGCTGCCATAGCTAGGTTATTCATCATCCAATATGATTACTAGTGCCTGTCTTGACTGCATCAAACCGGGAGAAGCTAGTTAAGCTAGCTAACGTTAGCTAGCTAGGCTAGTTGAGGCTGCAGTGCATGCACTTTCTCGCCCTACACAATTACAAATAACAACTCCATTCAGAATATACAGTAGCAGCCTACCTGTTGGCTCTTGGTTGTTGTAGCCTATCCTTCTCCTTTAACTTTTAATTCCATCATTTTAATTCCATCTTCCATTAATTACATATCTCCTAACTTTTTCCCCACACGGCGGCTCTATGACTGTAGCCTACTGTCACTTTGATGACTTGGCCAACAACAAGCTACCCCTCTCATGAAAAGCAAAGAGCAGCAGCATAATTTATAACATGTCTCTCTATCTCTACTGCAGCAGTCACATGTGGATCAGTTAAAATTACACATACCCAAGACCCGTGACAATCATATCCGACCCAGACCCGTGACATTATTTAGAATTCTGGATCTGGACCCGCAGGTAACTGCCAAAATAATATAAACACAAGTACATGAGGGATACTATCAGGGGTTGGAACCTAAATTATTTAGTTCTGAACAGAAGCAACTAAATAGTCATTTCGTTCCACTGTTCCGACCAGCAAAATAAAGATCTGAAAGATCTAAACCACTGAATGGTTTAATGAGCATGAAAATGATGTAAACCATATGCCATGCTGAGATTCTGGAGCGTGCCTGAGACAACATTTTTCATCATCATCAGCAAAATACCAAATTATGGAATTTCTTGTGGAAGAATAGTGTTGCATCCCTCCAGTACAGTTCCAGACACTAGAATCTATGCCAAGGCACATTGAAGCGGTTCTGGCTCGTGGTGCCCAACGCCCTGTTAAGACACTTTATGTTGGTGCTTCCTTTATTTTGGCAGTTTATTTATTTAATTTATTTAATTTCACCTTTATTTAACCAGGTAGGCTAGTTGAGAACAAGTTCTCATTTGCAACTGCGACCTGGCCAAGATAAAGCAAAGCAGTGTGAACAGACAACAACACAGAGTTACACATGGAGTAAACAATACACAAGTCAATAACATAGTAGAAAAAAAAGAATCTATATACATTGTGTGCAAAAGGCATGAGGAGGTAGGCAATAAATAGGCCATAGGAGTGAATAATTACAATTTAGCAGATTAACACTGGAGTGATAAATGATCAGATGAACATGTGCAGGTAGAGATACTGGTGTGCAAAAGAGCAGAAAAGTAAATAAATAAAAACATGTATGGGGATGAGGTAGGTAAATTGGGTGGGCTATATACCGATGGACTATGTACAGCTGCAGCGATCGGTTAGCTGCTCAGATAGCAGATGTTTAAAGTTGGTGAGGGAGATAAAAGTCTCCAACTTCAGAGATTTTTGCAATTCGTTCCAGTTGCAGGCAGCAGAGAACTGGAAGGAAAGTTACCAGTACATACACAGTATTGACAATATTTTTTGACAAGCAACCCTTTTAACTTATGCTCAAGAACAGTTCTCAAGTGATTGGGTAGACGCTAAGCCTAAAAACGAATAGCAGAACACTCCTCCTGATGTTATTCAGACAACCTATTTCCTTAAAAAGTCCCCCTCAAAGTTTTCAAAGTGAGACAAGGAAATTGTGAAAAAGCATGATTCTGCCAAGCGACCACTCCAGTAAACACACAACCCTAACAGTGCATCAGCACCGCCTGCCAGTCCGCTTGCCACTCAGTGACATGATTGATCATTTCTTGGGGGTGGAATTACAATATTTTGACAGTCACTCCTCATTGAGTTCCCACCTGCTTTATTAATAGCAGGGCATCCATTTCTGATGGGAGTGGACTTACTGACACAGCCCCGAGGTCACAAACCCAACAATCATGAGCTTAGGGAAACAGAAATCTCTTTATGTGCCCAGGCACATTCACCGCCTGGTTGATGCTTTATCAAAAACACCATCATCACAGATTCAAAAGGCAGACTTGTAGCCGACCCTGGCTGATTCACTCAGCATGTAATTGAAGTTCCACCGAGCACAATCTATAGCTGTCCATACCGTTTATCTATGAAGGCAAAATAGTGAAATTGGCCCCATTAAGGTCACTCAGCCGTCAACGAGGGATTTTAAATGTCCTCCTCTGAACAAATGTGGTATCAAGCTCCCTCTGATGAGTTTGCAGCACCAATGTCGCTCCAAGGTCTCCTTACACAGCTTGCCTGATGACCAGGAAGATGTTGCATGGTGTGAAACATGCTATAGGGCCAGGCTACTATCAAATAGAGGTTTTGTTAGCTACCGATTCCATTGATCCTGTGGGCTGTAGTTGAAGCCCCATAAAATAGAAAGCAGAGGTACTCCCACACATTGACTCCGTCAATGTTACCCCTGTATATTGCCTCGTTATTGTATTGTGTTACCTTTTATTATTTTTTACTTTAGTTTATTTGGTAAATATTTTCTTAACTCTTTCTTGAACTGCATTTTAAGGGCTTGTAAGTAAGCATTTCACGGTAAGGTCTACACTGTTGTTTAAGGGCTTGTAAGTAAGCATTTCACGGTAAGGTCTACACTGTTGTTTAAGGGCTTGTAAGTAAGCATTTCACGGTAAGGTCTACACTGTTGTTTAAGGGATTGTAAGTAAGCATTTCACGGTAAGGTCTACACTGTTGTTTAAGGGCTTGTAAGTAAGCATTTCACGGTAAGGTCTACACTGTTGTTTAAGGGCTTGTAAGTAAGCATTTCACGGTAAGGTCTACACTGTTGTTTAAGGGCTTGTAAGTAAGCATTTCACGGTAAGGTCTACACTGTTGTTTAAGGGCTTGTAAGTAAGCATTTCACGGTAAGGTCTACACCTGTTGTTTAAGGGCTTGTAAGTAAGCATTTCACGGTAAGGTCTACACTGTTGTTTAAGGGCTTGTAAGTAAGCATTTCACGGTAAGGTCTACACTGTTGTTTAAGGGCTTGTAAGTAAGCATTTCACGGTAAGGTCTACACCTGTTGTTTAAGGGCTTGTAAGGAAGCATTTCACGGTAAGGTCTACACCTGTTGTTTAAGGGCTTGTAAGGAAGCATTTCACGGTAAGGTCTACACCTGTTGTTTAAGGGCTTGTAAGTAAGCATTTCACGGTAAGGTCTACACTGTTGTTTAATGGCTTGTAAGTAAGCATTTCACGGTAAGGTCTACACTGTTGTTTAAGGGCTTGTAAGTAAGCATTTCACGGTAAGGTCTACACCTGTTGTTTAAGGGCTTGTAAGGAAGCATTTCACGGTAAGGTCTACACCTGTTGTTTAAGGGCTTGTAAGGAAGCATTTCACGGTAAGGTCTACACCTGTTGTTTAAGGGCTTGTAAGTAAGCATTTCACGGTAAGGTCTACACCTGTTGTTTAAGGGCTTGTAAGGAAGCATTTCACAGTAAGGTCTACACCTGTTGTTTAAGGGCTTGTAAGTAAGCATTTCACGGTAAGGTCTACACTGTTGTTTAAGGGCTTGTAAGTAAGCATTTCACGGTAAGGTCTACACCTGTTGTTTAAGGGCTTGTAAGTAAGCATTTCACGGTAAGGTCTACACTGTTGTTTAAGGGCTTGTAAGTAAGCATTTCACGGTAAGGTCTACACTGTTGTTTAAGGGCTTGTAAGTAAGCATTTCACGGTAAGGTCTACACTGTTGTTTAAGGGCTTGTAAGTAAGCATTTCACGGTAAGGTCTACACTGTTGTTTAAGGGCTTGTAAGTAAGCATTTCAGGTTAAGGTCTACACTGTTGTTTAAGGGCTTGTAAGTAAGCATTTCACGGTAAGGTCTACACTGTTGTTTAAGGGCTTGTAAGTAAGCATTTCACGGTAAGGTCTACACTGTTGTTTAAGGGCTTGTAAGTAAGCATTTCACGGTAAGGTCTACACCTGTTGTTTAAGGGCTTGTAAGTAAGCATTTCACGGTAAGGTCTACACTGTTGTTTAAGGGCTTGTAAGTAAGCATTTCACGGTAAGGTCTACACTGTTGTTTAAGGGCTTGTAAGTAAGCATTTCACGGTAAGGTCTACACCTGTTGTTTAAGGGCTTGTAAGGAAGCATTTCACGGTAAGGTCTACACCTGTTGTTTAAGGGCTTGTAAGTAAGCATTTCACGGTAAGGTCTACACTGTTGTTTAATGGCTTGTAAGTAAGCATTTCACGGTAAGGTCTACACTGTTGTTTAAGGGCTTGTAAGTAAGCATTTCACGGTAAGGTCTACACCTGTTGTTTAAGGGCTTGTAAGGAAGCATTTCACGGTAAGGTCTACACCTGTTGTTTAAGGGCTTGTAAGGAAGCATTTCACGGTAAGGTCTACACCTGTTGTTTAAGGGCTTGTAAGTAAGCATTTCACGGTAAGGTCTACACCTGTTGTTTAAGGGCTTGTAAGGAAGCATTTCACGGTAAGGTCTACACCTGTTGTTTAAGGGCTTGTAAGTAAGCATTTCACGGTAAGGTCTACACCTGTTGTTTAAGGGCTTGTAAGTAAGCATTTCACAGTAAGGTCTACACCTGTTGTTTAAGGGCTTGTAAGTAAGCATTTCACGGTAAGGTCTACACTGTTGTTTAAGGGCTTGTAAGTAAGCATTTCACGGTAAGGTCTACACCTGTTGTTTAAGGGCTTGTAAGTAAGCATTTCACGGTAAGGTCTACACTGTTGTTTAAGGGCTTGTAAGTAAGCATTTCACGGTAAGGTCTACACCTGTTGTTTAAGGGCTTGTAAGTAAGCATTTCACGGTAAGGTCTACACCTGTTGTTTAAGGGCTTGTAAGTAAGCATTTCACGGTAAGGTCTACACTGTTGTTTAAGGGCTTGTAAGTAAGCATTTCACGGTAAGGTCTACACCTGTTGTTTAAGGGCTTGTAAGTAAGCATTTCACGGTAAGGTCTACACCTGTTGTTTAAGGGCTTGTAAGTAAGCATTTCACGGTAAGGTCTACACCTGTTGTTTAAGGGCTTGTAAGTAAGCATTTCACGGTAAGGTCTACACCTGTTGTTTAAGGGCTTGTAAGTAAGCATTTCACGGTAAGGTCTACACCTGTTGTTTAAGGGCTTGTAAGTAAGCATTTCACGGTAAGGTCTACACCTGTTGTTTAAGGGCTTGTAAGTAAGCATTTCACAGTAAGGTCTACACCTGTTGTTTAAGGGCTTGTAAGTAAGCATTTCACGGTAAGGTCTACACCTGTTGTTTAAGGGCTTGTAAGTAAGCATTTCACGGTAAGGTCTACACCTGTTGTTTAAGGGCTTGTAAGTAAGCATTTCACGGTAAGGTCTACACCTGTTGTTTAAGGGCTTGTAAGTAAGCATTTCACGGTAAGGTCTACACCTGTTGAATTCGGCGCATGTGACAAATAAAGTTTGATTCCATTTTTTGATTCGATTTTTATGTATCATTTATACAAGCAGGAGAAATCCCATTGAGACTTATCTCTTTTTTTGCGGGTGACCTGAATGTGCTCGTCTGCATCGTCTGCAGCTGGGTCCTCAGACTATAATCTCAGACTATATTCTCCATGTATTGCAGTACTTCTGACCAGACCTGAGCCCTATGTGGGTATCATTTGAGAGTTTCTTGCTGTCTCATTCTCTCCCTCTGTGCCTACTGCTTTAGCCCCATCACCCCTGTGGGGATGGGATGAAAGTGCTGATAAGGGTTGTTCCTCTGTCCAATCTCCCCTTCTACTAGTAGAGGTCCAACAGAGAGACATGATCACAAACGGATGGACATGCACTATCTATGGATTCTTCTTTAGCCTGAAAGGGCCGTAGATGTTATAGGGTATTGTAATGCACAAAGAGCTTTCCGCTGGCTTTATCCCTCTCCCGTACATCATACTATACAAACCCCTTTTCTCCCTCCAGCCCAGCCCGTCCTCCCATAATGAACTGATGTGTGCTGGTGTTGTGCTCAGCAGATTGGGTATTAAATCCTGGGTATTTCTCACACCCTGTAATGTCCCATATCTCATTATTTGGATAGAGTGGCAGGATACAAGTGCAGTTTTTAATCAAGGCGTAGGGAGGGGAGCTGGTAGCACAAGGTGATGTGATAAATATGGATGTGGGAGGGATAGAGAGCGGGAGGGGGAGAGAAAGAGGGGGGAGGAATGGAGAGAGGCGGGAAGAGAGAGAGGTAGAGAGGAGGAGGGATGGAGGGAGAGAGGGGGGGGCTCCTTAGGGTCTGTTCAGAGCTGCTCTGTAAACAAGATGTGCTGTATTGAACACTGTCACTCTCCTTGTACAGCCCCATGCAATGCTAGCATCTCTCTGTCTGTAGCCTCTCTGATATACTGTAGTGCGTGTTACTCTCTTGACGTCTGCGAGGATCCTGAGATTCCTCAGTGTCACTCTTTAGGAAACCATCTCATTCTCTGAGCCATCCCGAGCACCAGAAACTCAATTATCTCCAGTGACTTACCACTCCGCTGTGGCGTAGGCTGTATCCTCCACATCAATCCGTGGCTCCGATGGGGAGAGGAGGACAATCGTAAGGCCGTGTCAAGGCTATTGATAGCCTCCTGAGCGGGGGCCACGAAGGGCCCAGACCAGTTCCATGTGATTTAAGTCCCATCGATTAGCACGTCAGGGGTGCAGAGGACAACAGTAGAGAAAGCGACAGAGACAAGGGAAAGTGTCTTCTCCCAGACCATTCATTCCTTAATGACCACCCAATACAAGTCTGTCCACCAATAGGGATGTAAGCTGTGTTCCGCATGCATGCTCCTTGATTGGACCATTGTTTCCAGTGCAACGGTTGGCTGATTCTTGGGTGGTGCTCTCTGGGTGAATGGCCTATGGGGTTTTGGATGATTAACCCTTTGCTTCCCTTTCTCTTTTTTCCTTCTCTTTTCTTTTCCCATCCTATTTTTCTCTTCCCTTAATCGAATGATGTAATCAATAACCAAATCACACACACACACACACACACACACACACACACTTACTACACATTAACATCAAAGCTGGAAATGCATGTGTGGCCATGCCCCACAAAATAGGGCGCATCATTGAGGGGAGCCCTGCGGACCGCTGTGGGAAACTGAAGGTGGGCGACCGCATCCTGTCCGTCAACGGCTGCTCCATCACCAACAAGTCCCACTCGGACATCGTCAACCTGATCAAGGAGGCCGGGAACACCGTCTCTCTGAGGATCATTCCGGGTGACGGTAAGACGTTGTGTTTTTGCTCTGGGCTGTTTTATAATGCAGTAGGGAGGAGAGTTATTCATGGCCTAGTGGGAGCAACATTTTTGCTTGAGAAATTGCTCTTTGCTAAAAAAAAGTATTTTTATTCATTTTTGACCGTTTAATTGAAAACAATTACTGTAAGGTATTTAATTGTTACCCAGAAATGATTTGATATTGAGATAAAAGCGGCTGCATTGTACCTAAGGTTGAGTTGGACCCAGAGATTGTGAATATCCCTGAGAGTGAAACCATTTCAGAGATTAATTTGTCAGTTGACATACAGTATGTGTGTGTTGATTTTAGTACAACGTCTGATAGACACACTCATGTCATTTTGATGAACTGCAGTCTGCCAATTTGGTATTGGCTGCTACTTTGTAACGAAGAAAAAAGTTAAATGTATGTAATCAGTGCATCCTGTTAGTGTTAATCTCCTTAGTCTAAATGGAACAAGGTGGTAGGAAATGCATACGTATTACGGGTTATGGCAGGAACAGTCTGTGACAGGAAGCTGTCTCCCTCCCCATGAGTAGGCATGTGTTGTGTTGTTCCCTGTCCCAGAACGACAATAAAGCCAGCCACTAAAATGCCCTGTCATTGGCTGAGCTGAGAGATTTGGCCCCTAAAAGGCTAGGGCCGGCTCTGACTATGTGAGGATATGGATGTGGGTATGCAGACCCACGAGCCACTGCGGCCCCTCATGAAGAGTTCCATTTTTTTGTGGCCCCCACTGCCATCAAAGTTTCCCATCCTTGTTCTAGAGAGACTGGTAAAATGTAGCTTAATTAAGATGGGAGCGGAGGAGAATCAGTAGCACAAACACAAAGGAGGAGATAATGCAAAACCACTCATTAAACAAAGCGTGGCAGTTTTTTTAAAGATCACAATGACAACATCTACACAGGCAACATCCGCACCGAGCTAAAGGCAAGAGCTGCCGCATACAAGGAGCGAGACACTAATCTGGACGCTAATAAGAAATCCCGCTATGTCCTCAGACGAAACCATCAAACAGGCAAAGCGTCAATACAGGAATTAAGATTGAATCCTACTACAACGTCTCTGATGTTCGTCGGATGTGGCAGGGCGTGAAAACTATTACGGACTACAAAGGGAAACCCAGCCGCGAGCTGCTCAGTGACACGAGCCTACCAGATGAACTAAATGCCTTTTATGCTTGCTTCGAGGCAAGCAACACTGAAGCATGCATGAGAGCACCAGCTGCTCCAGATGACTGTGTGATCACGCTCTCCGTAGCCAATGTGAGCAAGACCTTTAAACAGGTCGACAATCACAAGGCCGCGGGGCCAGACAGACTACCAGGCCATGTACTCAGAGCATGCGCGGACCAACTGGCAAGTGGCAAGGTCACCATTTTTTCACTCAACACAATGCTACAGATATCTTAAGTTTTGAGGGAGCATGCAATTGGCATGCTGACTGCAGGAATGTATACGAGCTGTTGCCAGAGAGAATTTAATTTCTATTTTTCTAACGAATGTCCACCTCCAACATCATTTTAGAGAATCTATTGTTGTCGTGTGGGCGAGCGGTTTGCTGATGTCAACGTTGTGAACAGACTGCCCCATGGTTGCAGTGGGGTTATGGTATGGGAAGGCATAGGCTACGGACAACGAACACAATTGCATTTTAATGATGGCAAGTTGAATGCACAGAGATACCATGATGAGATCCTGAGGCCCATTGTCATGCCATTCATCCACCGCCATCACCTCATGTTTCAGCATGATAATGCACGGCCCAATGTCGCAAGGATTTGTACACAATTCCTGTAAGCTGAACATGTTCCAGTTCTTCAATGGCCTGCATACTCACCAGACATGTCACCCGTTGAGCATGTTTGGGATGCTCTGGTTTGGTGTGTACAACAGCTTGTTCCAGTTCTCGCCAATATCAAGCAACTTCGCACAGCCATCGAAGAGGAGTGGGAAAACATTCCACAGGCCACAATCTACTGTCTGATCAATTCTATGCGAAGGAGATGTGTCGTGCTGCATGAGGCGAATGGTGGTCCCACCAAATACTGACTGGTTTTGTGATCCACACCCCTACCTTTTTTTTCAAGGTATCTGTGTCTAATAGATGCATATCTGTATTCCCAGTCATGTGATATCCCAGTCATGTAAATCTAATTCATTTATTTCAATTGACTGATTTCCTTTTTTATAAATTTTTTATTAATCAACCATTTAAAAAACCCACATAAAACTTGAGAAAGCCACACATGAGTTAAATCATGGAGGATAACACACAAAGTCTGGGACTTATTTCCATTGTGGTCTTCTTGAAACAAGATGGCTAGGCAAGATGGAACACGGTTGAACACAGTATTGAGAGCCAGATAATAAAACATAAAAACAAAGAAGAACATCTATCTAATCATTGCAGTTACATCGTAGGGGACAGTCGTATGGGCACAGCAGACAAATGGGTTTTTGGACAAAGGCAAATCATTCGACTCTGAGGCTCCAGTATACAAGAAAGTACCTTTCCCAGCATTACTCCTGAACCTGTAGAAGCACACATCAGCTACACTTGATCTGGTGCTGTGATTGTGTGTATCCTTAAATGATTTCCAAAGCTTTTTAGGGTCATTTTTGTTGTCAATGATTTTATCAGCAAAGTAACCCTTCATTGCTGGGTTCCCGAGTGGCGCAGCGGTCTAAGGCACTGCATCTCGGTGCTAGAGGCGTCATTATAGACCCTGGCTTGATTCCAGACTGTATCACAACTGGCTGTGATTGGGAGTCCCATAGGGCGGCACACAATTGGCCCAGCGTCGTCCGGGTTTGGCCGGGGTAGCTCGTCATTCTAAATAAGAATTTGTTCTTAACTGACTTGCCTTGTTAAATAAAGATTAAATAAAACGAGCTTCATCAATCCTTCTCCGTGCTTCATTTCTGTGACGTTTATTTAGGACAAAATCAGGCTGCTCGAGAGTTGGACATTTCTTAAAGGCCTTATTCAAAACGGCATTTTTTGAGTCCTCTGATTCTAACAGTTTTGTGACACTTCAATATATCTTTAAAACTCTCCTTGTGCAAAATGTGAACTGTACCTTAGTCAAATATATGAAATTGTTGCATGTTGCGTTTTATGCTTTTGTTCAGTATAATTCTAGTCTACAATTTTATTTTAATGGCAGAACAACACTCAGAAATAGAAGCCATTCAGCCACGACCTTCCTCAGCCAGACGGTGTCATTTTGTGTGGCGACATTTGTTCTTGAATCGTTCAGGTTGTGTCCCCCCAGAGTGCTCCGTGGGGAAAGGCAGGCAGGGCTGTCAGGGTGGCGAGGGAGAGGGGGAGAGAAGGATGAATGAGTCAGGCTGGTGCTGTCGCTAACTTCAGGCAGAACCCCATTCCCTCTATAAGTAACCAATGTCTATGATGACTAATGTGGGCTACCGTGCTGTGGCTTGTGGTGCAACACAATTAGATTTGCAAGAAAGGAAGGACAGTTACCCTATTTGTACTTTTTAATGTATTTTTCTTTCCCCTTGGAATAAAAAATTTTAAAAAACGATTGAAGCGGAGAGGCTTGTTTTCTTTTGATGTTCGAGCTGGTGAGCAAAATGGTAGATGACAACATCATAGGCAGTCAGCGTCAGGTTGAACAGAGCAGCCTTGAGGGGAGACTGTTCTCTGGAGAGCAAAATTCCTGTACGTAGATGTGTTGTCAGAGACAGCAGTCCTGACCGAGACCCAGTTGCCACTCAAAACAAATTGTTTGTTTAACAAAAGAGCACTTTTAGAGCCTCTAACAGTGGGCGGTTTCATTTTGTTTTTCTTTATAAGATCTTACCAGAATCCATGTATTACTTTCAGATTAGAGGTCAAGACCTTACCCATAATCCTCAATTTGTGTTTACACAGAGTCCTCCAACGCGTCTCTGTTGACCAATGCTGAGAAGATTGCCACCATCACCACCACGCACACACCCCAAACTGCCACAGAGTCTCGGTGAGTTTTCATTATTCATAAACAGGCTTTTTGGAACATACTTTATTAATATGATACATTATATGAAAGATGACCTCTATATGAATATGATGTACTTTCATATCTTCATATGAATAATTTTATTTTCCAGGAATAACTCAAAGTTGAAACAGGCTCCTCCTCCACCTCCTCCAACACAAGCTCTGCCCTCACAGGTAAAGACAAACATGTCTATTGGTCTGTTAAAATCAATCCCCAAAGCAGGGAACAGTAAACCATCTCTCTACAAGAACACACAGTGCAGCTTCATCCTGAGATGAAGAATGTCTTTCAAATCATCAAAGCAATCTAATCAATCAATTAATGAAGCTATCAGCCAAATCAATAAAAAGCCAAACTTTTAATGAGTGCAGTAACCCTGTGTCCAGCCCTTGCAGTGCCCTTGCCCTGGGCTCTGCGCCCCTCTCACAGGCTGAGACAGCATTTATTATTCATTGGTTCCAGAGTATTGTACCTCCATCGATTTTGTGTGAGTTTTTGCTGGACTCGGCTTGATTAGTCCTGATGTTAGGACTCACCTCATGACACCCCTGTTGGCCCACGCATTGTGGGCATTCACACTTCCCCCTCTCTCAGGATGCAGAGTTCTACTCTGTGGATCTGGAGCGGGACAGTAAAGGCTTTGGGTTCAGCCTGAGAGGAGGACGGGAGTACAACATGGACCTTTATGTGTTGAGGCTGGCTGAGGACGGGGCGGCTGTCAGGAATGGCAAGATGAGGGTATGCTCCATAAAAAAAGAAAACATCTACTCTATTGTACTTAATAATATTTATGTTATAGACAGTTAATATCTCCTGGCATCAATTGTCTGGTTGTCTCATTAAACAGCCTCCCTTCTTCACTCTCTGCACACACAGGTGGGAGATGAGATCCTGGAGATCAACAGCGAGAGCACAAAGAACATGAAGCACGCACGCGCCATCGAGCTGATCAAGAATGGTGGCCGGAGGGCACGCCTGGTCCTCAAGAGGGGCGATGGATCTGTTCCTGAATATGGTGCGTGGCAATGTGATGTGATACATGTTCCCTCCATACTGTGACTAACACTACCGCCTCTGACTAACTAACACCGGACAGACACCATAGTCTGCAATGTCTTGTTGCTGTAAGCAGGATTTTGGTGTGTCTTCAGTGTCCTGGTCCAATGCTTTAGAATTTATTATATCATGATATGTCTTATAGCATTTGATCAACAAAAAAAAAAATGGAATATTTGCTGTCCCAGTGATGTGTCTGAATGACATTTAATGTTATTGCTCCTACATCAGTGATTTATTGGCCATATTATGTAATGTTCATTCTGCTGTGGCGGCAGGTAGCCTAGCAGTTAAGAGTGTTGGGACAGTAACAGAAAGGCTGCTGGTTCAAATCCCTGAGCCAACTGGGTGAAACATCTGTTAATGTGCCCTTGAGCAAGGCACTGAACTCTAATTGCTCCTGTAAATCGCTATGGATAAGAGCATCTGGTAAAATGCTGTGTAAATCAAGTCTTGTTTTTGTTCAAATACTGTATGTTCTGGCTCATTCATCTGGGAATCTTTATCTTTATCTCTGTTCTGCCGAGAAAGGTCACTGTGTGAAGGATGCCACCCAGCCGTCCATTTTCTAGGTTTTCCTTTTCTCTGCCAGCCAGAAAAACTTGAAAACTGAACCAATTACGTTTTTCTTTCTCTGGTCTTCATTGAGGATCTAAACCCTCTGATTTCTCTTTTTATTTATTTATTTGTTTTTATTTGATTTATTTCCTCTCTCTTTCCTCCATTTCTTTACTCTGGGCTCTTCCTCCTCCCTCCAGCGATGATGGCTCCTCATCTCGCTGTTGGTACTATGAGAAATGACAAGATGGGAGAGCCCTGTTTCTACTTAATGGGCCAAAATCAGACCACGGTTTGTAGCCAAGTCTGTTCCAACCCACCCTCCTAACCTTTTACCCTTTACCCTCCTACACCTGCACCCCAACATTCCTCACCCACTTAACACATCTCCCCCTACCCATCTCCTACCTGCACCTCCCTGGGTATGTGTTTAGTGCTGTGTGGCCTGACTCACTCCTCAACCTGTACTGTGCTTTTTTGACCCATACACCCAGAATGCACTGCTTACTCTCCGCCCACCTCTGGATGGATTCATGCAACTGCTCGCCACCGCTGCTACCATAACACCACATCCCTAATTGGACAGAGTCATTGGCAGAACACTCTCCAGTTTTTTGTTTCAGGCTCTTTGTTTTTCTGCAGTTCCCATTCCCAATGATGATAATCGACTTGTTCATCATTTTGCTTTTAATAATGTCATAGGTGCTTGTTGTCATTGATAACCCAGCCCTTCACTTGCAATGTTTTGCACCTGTTGTGTTGCTGCCGCCTACATGTGCCAATCCATTGCTCTCAAAGAAAATATACTTCAGCAATTGTTTACTTTTATGTAATTTAGGTTGAGGATCAAATAAGCCATTTGTGTACAAATTAGATTTTTTTTTTCTCCCAGAAGTAAATATTTTTGTCACAATTTGCCAACATGTTCATGTTTATGGAAGTGCATGGTTTCCATAAAAATGTCTGTATTGACTCAATACAGATACAAGCACCCACATGAAAATGGCTATGGAACCTTAAGTTTGAGAGAATTGTCTGAGCTTCCAGGGTTATATTATTTAGCTAGTTTAAACTCCACCCAGTCTGAGAATGTCTCTCATGTCCTGTCTTTGTTCTCCCCCAGACGCCAGCCATGACGGGCACTCTCCCACACCCGGGGCACAAGACTCTCCGCAAGTGAGAACCCTGCCACCAAACAGCCGATATCACACCTCATCGGAGTCCAGTTATCCACCAGACCTTCACAAACCATCACGCCATGAGGATGCTGGACAGGGTCGAGACAGGGACAGGATGGAGCACTCGGGCCGGCACTTTAACCACCACCACCATCACACCTGGAACAACAACCACACCAACTCCAGACAACACTCCCCGGACAACAGCACCAGCGGCGGGAACAACAAGAAGAGTCTTGGCCGCAAATTCAAGAAGTCTGACTCGGAGAGCGGCATCTCGAAACTCTTAAAGACTCTGCGCAAGGACAGCTCTGGGAAGAAGGCTGCAGCTGCAGCGGCGGAGAAAGAACGAGAGCGCTCCGCTAGTAGCAGTACTCTGGACCAGAGATATGGTCGATCACGCCGCGGCTCCCTCGACCGCTCGCCCACCCGTAAACGCAACACTTCCCCTGACCGACGGCGGGCCAAGTCCATGGACCGCAGGGCAGAGCGAGCACACCGGGACTGCACACCTGAGAGGGAGTATGATGACGGAGGGTTTCTCAGTCATGCAGCCACTCCTGAACGACCACTCTATGACCGTAGGCTCCTGAGGGAACCACAGACCCCAGGCAGAGCCTACATGGAGGCCACCACCCCAGAACGCCCCAACAACGGGGCCTCCTCCCTGTCTCTCTCCAGGGACCGCACGACTGACATGAAGGCCACCACCCCAGAACGCCCCAACAATGGGGCCTCCTCCCTGTCTCGCTCCAGGGGCCGTACGCCCGACAGAGGCAGCCTGAAGAATGGCAACCTCCTGAGGGACTCGTCGGCCGAGACGAGGGATGAGAGCTACGGGATAAACGGAACACCAGAGAGACGCTACAGGTCAGAGAGAGACTCATCTCCAAACAGCAGCTCCAGCAGGGAGGAGCTGAACTACGCTGCAGCGCCTGCTCCCAGACTGAAGGATTACTACAGCACACTGAAGAACAACTCCTCCGCTCACCACAACGCCAGCTACAACAATGCAGGACTTAGCAACAAGGCAGGACAACACCACAACAACGCAGTAGGCCGTGCCCCGAACCAGTTCCCAGAGCCTAAGAGAAGGTTTTACAAAGAGAGCCCCAAGGACCTCAGCATCTGAGTGGACAGAGCCTGGCTTCTCAGCCCTTGATCTGTAGAGACTACAGTAAATACACTGGACTTAGACCTCTGAGGAGATTGACTCATGTGATTTATCTGATTGCTTGACTAATTTGACTACTTGTGATCCCAGACAGAGATTCATACCACAGCAGGAGTACAATCTTTGTTTTAGTTCTTACTGTACGTTTCTGTTCTCGTTATTTTGAGCATAACTGAGGTTGTTAATACTGTAGTGAAGTTATGTGTATGTGCCTATCAAATTACAAATGGTGATTTAGCTTTTTTATAGGCGTCTCTGACTCCACATGTGTTCCCTCTGAGGTTTCGAACATGCTCCTTACTGTGCTAACAGGTACTTCATGATGAGCTTGTTTTAACATGTTTTTAGATGTTGTTTTCCACCCCAGAATTGCTTTATAAAGCAAACTATAGCACAAGACGTTGGCAGTACAGGCATTTTATGGACGACTGCAGTGAAAACCTTAGTGAATATCATACAGAACGAAGGCAAACAAACATTTTAGAACCAATGGTCATTTTAGAATGAAGTAATATATTTCAAATAATACTTTTTGCATTCGACTTGCTGTTTATTTTCAATTGGCACACACTATGAGGAAGCTCAGTAAAAGGACCAAGTAATACGCCGATCACCTGAAATTAATAATAATTTTTACCCCTGCTGGATTTGCTGTTTAATCTAAGTTGGTATGGCATGCCCCCTTCCTTACCAAGCCCACAAACCCTCAAAAATCAGAGAGGGGAAAGCAGACCATCTATTGAGAAAAACACCAGGTATTGTTGATATTTCTCTCACAGAGCAGACAAGTCTAAAAACCCACCCGGATCTGAGGCTGTTTGAGGTTTCTGTTTTTCAGTGTGTCTAATGATGAGCCAAGGAGGAAAACTAAAAAAAATTATCTCAGTAAGAGGTGTCTGGGTAGACTACCTGTGGTGGAAATACAATTGAACAAAGTTTTGTATTCCTGTTCAGAGGACAGTAGAAGCAACACGTTACCTGACAGGAGCCTGTAACATAAAACCTACTTCACAGTTATATGCAGCATGGAGAGGTTGACCGAGAGGTCAAGTGGTTTTAAAGTAACCACAGTCCTATAATGACTTGATCCTACAAATGTAGGCTGCTTATTTGATCACACTGTTTCAGGAGAATTTTCCCTTGATCCTTGGCCCATTGATCCTATGCAGGTGATATGGGAGTATTTCTCAAGTCCCTCTCTTCCTCTCCCTGCCCAAGGAAATTAGGTGATGATGTAATAATGTAAGGGACGTTGTTGCGATGATAACGGATGGACCGTTCCAGTACAGAAGTGGGCCTATCTGCCAGGCTGAGCCATGCTGTCACACCACTGGAGTCTGACTGCTGCTTTGACCATGTGTATTCTCTGTTTTATGTTTCACAAAAGGACTAAAAAGATATAGGAAAATCCACAACAAATGCATTGTTTTATCACTGTTGTTGCCATGGTACTGTAAAAAAAACACAAAAAAAACATTTAAAGACGTTAACCTGTTGGCCACCACCTGTACAGAATGTCAATATGTAACCAATAGGAACCCATTGAGGACTAAAATGTTGCCTTTTTCTTGTACAAAAGAGACATTTATGGGAAACCTCTTTAGTGAGGAATGTGATAGTGTTTATATTTCTGAAATGGACCTGATGATTCATGGGAAATATGTTAATGTACTCTGAATCAGGTATGTAAAGACATTCTAAAAATGGACAACTTTATTTGGTCAATCAGAAGCTGTTTGTTGGTTTGAATATCTCTCGATGGTTAGCCTGCCTTTGTATTATAAAGCACTTGTATGCAGTCTGTGTTCTTTAAGCATTATTGTAATGTGCTCCAGACATAATGCTATCTCTGTGTTGATAAAAGCATTACATGTATATGGGCCAATCTTTTTTTATAAAACACTATGCATATATAAATACTACATTGTTCATAGCTTTATTTAACCCATGAAGCTATATATAACATTAGTCTAAGTACAAGTAGATGTGGACTTAACCAGTAAAGCTTCTTTCCTTGAGATGGATCACAATGTATATGTAGCTATCAAAAAGAAGTCTGTGAATGCTATTTTTATTATCAAATAAAGTTTTCCATACAAATTCAAAAATATTTTTCTCCACAGTGACTTGCAATTATATTCTCAGGAGATTCCTATTGCTATGATTGACATTGTAGAGTCCCTTTGCAGTGCAGCATTCTCAGATTGATTTATTATTCACCAAGGTAGTAAGCACACTGCTTTAGTAACAGGATATCTGCAAAAAAAGATATTGTCTAGCTTCCTTGCTTTTAACAGTGTCTATCTGACATTTCAGATTTGTCTGACTAGCAAAGGTTTTAGTAAATAAACAAGGAATGTCTAACTGCATATCCATTCATATCAATATCTCCCTATTACCCGCGACAACATCGACATGTCAGTAAACTGCCTACTACAGTAGCACATACTGGGTACCCACAGCTGTTAACCAGCAACCCTGAGGCAGGCTTTCAGCTATGCTACAGTATATTCCCTTGTTGGTTTTGTAACACACACAATATGTTTTTTTCCATTTGAAGCATGTGAAATGTGGAGAAGGTTAAACTAAGGCCTTATACATTTTAAAGGGTTAATAAATAATATTGTTATAAACTGTATGGTCTCTCTTCAGGAGACATCTGTGTGCGTGTTAAAACCTTTTCTGAGTGTTGTGACCTTCAGACACTATCAGAAGGCGTCTACGTTCAGACTCCTCCTGTCTGGATCCCACTGTGGTTATCTGGTTTTCTGAGAGCACAAGTCTGCCACAGACCTGATGAAACCAGCCACCTGTCAGAAGATGCTTACACTCGTTCACATTGTTATGACTCTATACTTGTGATGAAAGGTCAAGTTTCGGTCAAACCCAATTCTGAGTTTTTACTTAGTGATAAGATGGTTCTCGCTGTCAGGGGGAGGTTAGATTTATTAAAATGTTGTTGCTAGGGAAAGTTATAAAATGCTAATTAATTACTTAAAAATCATACAATGTGATTTTCTGGAATTTTGTTTTAGATTCCGTCTCTCACAGTTGAAGTGTACCTATGATAAAAATTACAGACCTCTACATGCTTTGTAAGTAGCAAAACCTGCAAAATCGTCAGTGCATCAAATTCTTGTTCTCCCCACTGTAAGTGGCGCCTCACTGTTAAATTTATCTGAACCTACATTTCTTTGTAATAGCGGAATAATTGAAAGTGTGAAATTATTGTTACACAATCCGTGGGGATAGGTTTAAAGGAATTTATCCACTACTCCCAAACGAACTAGTAGCTCCAGGAGATAATTCTTCCCCACCACTGAGTAGAATGTATCAAGAACTAGGAGATATATGGAATGATGCCAAGACTCAATCAACACCTCTCTATCCTAGAGTTACCATGGTAAAGGACCTCATGGCAGCTCAATAAAAGAAAGCACAGGGAGAAATGGATAACGCTGGTGAGGTTATCAGACGAGGTCGTAATGATGAAGATAAAGAGCAAAGTCTAAGTGGTAATCACACAGTGAATGAAGAGAACAGAAGAGAGGAAGAAAAACTGATACGACTGAGAACAGAATATGAAGAAAAAATGAACACTGAACAAACAGGAGACAGTGGGAGGAGAAGAAGAGAGAGGAGAGAGAATGTGAATAATTCACTGAACACGAGAGTGGAACTGCCCTTCACCCATTTCAGACAAGCACTCTACTGACAGTTAAGGGAATGTTTCCCACCACCAGAGATGTTGCAAGACCGGGTGAACTGCTCTTCACTGAAGATGATGATATCCTCGACTAGATGGATAAGATGAAGACAGAATGGCAAGGAGAGACAACTGAGAGATTTGAAGGCCCTAATAAGGAGGACCACATTAGACACTACTGCGGAGCCTGGAAAAAGATGAAGACTGAGGAAAGAGCAAGAAAGGCTGGACTCGTCACGCAGCTTAAGAAGGCCCAGCTAGCTCAGCCGGACAAAGGAAAGACCAGCAACCTGATGGTGGCTGAACCTCCTGCCACCCAGCAGCAACAACCACCACAGCCTCTTCCACCACCTCCTTCACAGTTTACCCAAGCACCTGCAGCTCAGTTCCCTCCTCAACCATATGGGAACCCACAACCATACCTACCAACACTGAGACAACCGCTGGTGTGCTGGAATTGCGGAATGACAGGTCATATGAGAAACATGTGCCCTCACCAACCACAGCATCAGTCACCCTGGCAGCAGAGTGGAAGAGGTCAATGGAGAGGGAATGCTGGCAGATGGAACTTCCAATGGTGGCTTGCCTGTCTTGGATAGGGGTTTGGAAAGGTAGGGACTTTGTTAACGCGTCTGGGACCCCTATTAAAAACCGTATGCAGATTGAAGCCCTGCTTGAAGCCATGTTGCTTACAGCGCAGTTGGCTATTCTTAAGGTCCGAGCCCACACAGGCAACACTGACAGCATTATTATAGGTATTGCAGCTGCTGATGCTGCTGCTAAGAATGCTGCTTCCCGCCGCCATACTCATGCTGTTCAGCTTGCCTCCCGGTGTATGTCTGAAATCACTGATCTGGACCAACACCAGGCTGCGGATGCATTTAATCACCCTTTGTGAGAGTTTAGAGGCTGCTCCAGAGGCCCTGGTGGCCCGTGGAGACAATCACTCTCTGGCAGAACAGTTCTGCCTCTGCCTCTCGTCTCCTGTGTGTGTCGCTTGGTCCACGGGGTGGGAGATGGTAAGACTAATATCTGACACCTGGTTTTGTCCAAATCTGATTGAAATTTGCAAAACACACGTGTATAAATGTACTACATGCATGCAATACAACATTGGTAAGGGTATCCCCTTGAAACCAGGGAAATTTCCAGTGCCAGTAATGGGGTTACTGAGATGGCTAATTAAACCATAGAAGGGGGGCTTGCCAAAGCATGCCACTCCACAGGGAAGTCATAGGTAGAATGTCTCCCCTTAGTCTTGAAGAAAATGTGCAATAGTATAAACCGCGGAACAGGGCGTAGCCCACATGAGCACGCCCCCAATGACTCCAAAACTGACGGACCTGACTGCGCTGGATGATGATTTGAGTAAATATATGAAGGAACTAACCCATGTTGTTAGGTATTTGTATTCCCAATACAGGAAAGCCCAGGACGTTCCAGAACAGGGCGACCCAGACAGCCTGCCTGTTGACGTTGGAGAATGGATCAAGCTGAAGGTCAAATCAAATCAAATTTTATTTGTCAAGTGCGCCGAATACAACAGTGAAATGCTTACTTACAGGCTCTAACCAATAGTGCGGAAAAAAGGTGTGTGTGTGTGTGTGTAGGTAAGTAATGAAATAAAACAACAGTGCACAGGGACTATGGTGGTCTGCTTGAAGCATGTTGGTATTACAGACTCAATCATGGACATGTTGAAAATGTCATTGAAGACACTTGCCAGTTGGTTAGCACATGCCTGGAGCACACGTCCTGGTAATCTGTCTGGCCCCGCAGCCTTGTGTATGTTGACCTGTTTAAAGGTCTTACTCACATCGGCTACGGAGAACATGATCACACAGTCATCCGGAACAGCTGATGCTCTCATGCATGCCTCAGTGTTGCTTGCCTCAAAGCGAGCATAGAAGTGATTTAGCTCGTCTGGTATGCTCGTGTCACTGGGTAGCTCGTGGATGTGCTTCCCTTTGTAGTCTGTAATAGTTTGCAAGCCCTGCCACATCCGACGAGTGTCGGAGCCGGTGTATGATTCAATCTTAGCCCTGTATTGACGCTTTGCTTGTTTGATGGTTCGTCGCAGAGCATAGACACTATCAGAAGGCGTCTACGTTCAGACTCTTCCTGTCTGGATCCCACTGTGGTTATCTGGTTTTCTGAGAACACAAGGCTGCCACAGACCTGATGAAACCAGCCCCCTGTCAGAAGATGCTTACACTCGTTCACATTGTTATGACTCTATACTTGTGATGAAAGGTCAAGTTTCGGTCAAACCCAATTCTGAGTTTTTACTTGCTGATAAGATGGTTCTCGCTGTCAGGGGGAGGTTAGATTTATTAAAATGTTGTTGCTAGGGAAAGTTACGTAAGGGGGATTGGGGAGGCTATATGAGTTACAGGATGTCTTAGACATTTTGCAGAACTTGGGGAGAACTATCATATGCTGTTAAACTGTACTCTGTATCAACTTCTGCCTACAATTGTATTACTACAAGGAGTATTTTAATTATTAATGAGTCTGTGCTTCCTTTCCATTACTAATGTATGTTTGGTAGTTATATAGACCTGATCATTTGCTGAAGAAATTGACCAACAAGAGAAACAGATGAGTCTTTTCATCATACAGGCCATATCAGTAACCTAGCGTACACTGGGGAAAGATTTGTCTGAAGCTGTGATGATGGGACAACAGTCCACTCCTTATGCTATCTTTTTATTCCCTATGTAGAGCACTACTTGTCTCTGATCAAAAGTTTAAACAATATATAAGGTGTCATTAGATTTCCCCGCAGACAATAATAGGGTTAGTAGCATGTAAGTAGACTTTGAGACGTTTTTTCCTCCATAGTGATCCATACCATAGCTAATGAAGGGGAAAACCTTCAGGATGTGTGGGAGCACGCACAGCACTGAGTCATCACAGAATCTAACTGACTTATAGCTTTAACTTCTGAATAATGGATGTGTTTTTTCTTCCATCTAGATGGGGGGAGATGTGAAATAAAGAGTACTTTGCACTCACCAAGCGATCCTTCTCCAAGCCAATGCAACCTTTGTTACCTTCCCAGGGAGGTATTGATGTTGCAGGCATCCCTATTCCATGTGACGATGACATAGTTTACAACAACCTTAGAGGAGATGGGTGCTAGCAAGTTGACCTTGATAGGCAGTTGTCATGGAAACACACAACTATGCACTGTGATTTTGTAAGTGCCGAAGTGACAGAAGCCAAGATGAAAGCCACTCTTCTGAGGCAGAAAAACTCGCTTCAGAGGCAGTAAAAAATACAAAAAAATACAAACTATTGAGTCAGCAGAATATTGATGAGATTCATTCATTAGTGTGGATATGTCAAGTTCCTGTCTGAGCAAGCAGTTAGAGAATTTCTGAACTGATGAAGGCAAAGACTGGAAATTGGAAATCATGAGGTGTAATGCTCCCACTCTTCCCTGCCTGTCTTCAGCCCAGCCCCTAATCTGGTCTGCGGCCAGTGATTGATGTGTTGTTGTTTCCCTCAGCCTGTCTCTGCTGGAGTTGGATTGGAGCAGATCGCTTGGCGAGTGAGCGTATCTGTATTCAGCCAGAGATCCGATGGTATGAGGGTTGCTATAGCTACACAACAAAGGTCATTATGAGAGAGTTTTCTAAGTGTTTGTTATGCTCCAGCCTGACAGATATTTCTGCACAACCGAGCACTGAGGAGGAGAAATCTCACGTCACTCCCTGAGCTTCTATCATTTATCACATAGACATGTAGGTACAGCTTATACCACCGTCTTTACATGGAGGGGGAAAGTCATGGATATGATGAAAATGATTCAGTATCTGTAAGCCGCAGTAAATCTAGACCATACTATACCTGATGCTATACTTTACCAGTCATGGGCAATAATAGGCAACCTGTCTGTCATTTTTTTCACATTCAATTGTGATCCAAAGTGTGTGTGTGTGTGTGTGTGTGTGTGTGTGAGAGAGAGAGAGAGAGAGAGAGAGAGAGAGAGAGAGAGAGAGAGAGAGAGAGAGAGAGAGAGAGAGAGAGAGAGAGAGAGAGAGAGAGAGAGAGAGAGAGAGAGAGAGAGAGAGAGAGAGAGAGAGAGAGAGAGAGAGAGAGAGAGAGAGAGAGAGAGAGAGAGAGAGAGAGAGAGAGAGAGAGAGAGGCCATGTGTTTTATTTAACATCAGGAACACAAAGATATATTGATAAGATTGACTGCACTTGATCCAATTATGGCTTTCACCTCATCAACCTTGTGGGTGATTACTGTAAATCAGAAGCTATAGTCATGTCTGCATCTTCATGTATGTATTGAGTCATACATAGCTATGCTTATTCATGTCATAATCCCTTAGAATTAGCATTACATACTCAGTACAAGGTGACCTGTGATTGACCTTAGATCACTATTCCGTCTTAACACCTTTATCAAAGCTATGAGAACACTTGACTGTACCAGACCTCAGTTTAAATACGTATAAGTATTTTTTTTAAACATTTTTTTAAAGAATGTGTATTTGAGTATTTTCAAAACACAGCCAAAAGCAAGTAGTTTTATTTTATTATTATAAACCAAAGTCAATGAAATTGCATTTGAAACTATTTTCAATGCTTAATTCAAATACTATTTTCTAATACCTGGGCTAAATGCATGGGAATGTATTTGAGTCAGTGTATTTGAGTACTTTAAAATACTTTCCAATGTTATCTGAATACTTGCTTTGAAATGCATTCAAAAGTAATTGAAATACCTGAAATCGTTTTTGAACCCAGGTCCTGACTGTACACAACATGTCTATATGTTCAATTATTTGCTATTGCATTTAAGAGCAGGCGATTCACATTGACTCAGTTAATTAAACATACTACTTTAGTTCCAACCGTTTCACCCTGATAGTAAGTAAAACATGAACAGTAATTGTCTTTTGCAAAGTGCGATTTATTACGTTGCCTTGATTACGTGTCTCTACATTCACAAATAAGCCAGTAACATATAGAATCCAACTGTAAAATATTTAAGATATTTTCCTTTCCTGTCTCGAGAAAGACAAAACATCTTGCACATCGACAGGGGTGGAATTGGGAGGGAATGAGTGGGAACAGAGTTCCCAAAGTGAAATAATTTGGACATGTAAAAATACAGAATCTGAACTATTTACATTGGTTAATTCCCAGAGTGATTATTTTCCAATTCCATCCCTGCACATTGTTACGTTAGACTCTCTTTACATATACATAAACAACTTTGTTGTGGGCTGCCCATCTGCAACTGTCTTTAGGTTGAACCAACTGGTTTGCAAAAATACAAGAGTTATTTCTGTAGACGTGAGCCTTTGTCGTTTCCGGGAGCAGAAGTCTTCTTTGTGGACGCTGGATCGCAGGGCCCACGTTGGGGGCCCGTTTATGCAGGAGCCACGGAGCTGGAGGACACGGAGGAGGCCTCGGTCTTGGAGGCAGTGGTGGAGGCTCCCTCCTCCTCCTCGAAGGGGTTCTTCCCACAGCACAGGGTGGTGATCATGCAGTTGCGGAACTGCTTGTTCATCAACACGTAGATGAGAGGGTTGTACAGGGACGAACTCTTGGCAAAGAATGCCGGAATTGTCATGAAGACGGGGCCGAACTCTGATCCCTGGTTGCAGAAGATATACCAGGCCACGCTGGCGTAGGGCACCCAGCACACTAGGAAGGAGACGACCATCATGATGACCATGCGGGTCACTTCCCTCTCAGCCCTCTGGGTGGTCTCAGACTCCTGCTGGGCGGCGGCAGCTGCCTTGACAGCGCAGAGCAGGTTGCCGTAGCAGAAGGAGATGATGAACAGGGGAATCATAAAGTGGACAACGAACATGTAGATGACAAAGGACTCATTGTTGATGTCAGGGGCGCGTGTGTAGTAGTCAATTCCACATGAGCACTGCATGCCTTCAGGGATATAGCGGGACCAGCCAAGCAGAGGGGGCACGGAGCAAGCAGCAGCCATGACCCAGGTAAAGGCCACGCCCATGATGGCATGGGTCTCACTGAAGCGGAAGTTGCTAATAGGTTTGCAGACGACCAACCACCTCTCAATAGCCAGGACAACCAGGGACCACAGGGCAATCTCACCACCATGGGTAGCAAAGAATCCCTCGATGTTGCAGCCCGTTCTTCCAAAGACGAAATAGCCATGCATGGAGGTGTACATCGTAGTGGTGAAGCCTCCGATTACCATGAAGAGATCGGCCACAGCCAGGTTCAGCAGGATGTAGTTCAGGGCGGTCCTCAGCTTTTTGTGCTCGATGGTGACGTAGAGTGTGAGGAAGTTGATGGGGAAGCCGGTGAGGATGAGAAAGAACATGTAGGCAGCCATGAGTGAGTACGCCGCTGGGCTGACAAGGTAGTACTGGGGGTATTCATAGGGGTTCCTAACAATGCCAGTAGCATTGGACATAGGGACGTAGAAATCTGGTCCCTCTGTGCCGTTCATGGTTGCGGTCTTGCGGTGGCGTTCAGCCCTTCTTCAGATGGTGTTCCGGCTGTACAGAAAGAGAGATGGAAAGGGTCCTTTCTACAAATGCACCCAGGAGGTCAGACTCCTGATTTTATAGGCACATCTTAAGGTGTTAGATGATCACTTTCCAAATCAGTCAGCACAATGTGATTTAGGCCACTGTTAATATATAATCCAGCCACCACTGCAAACATAACTGGCCACTCATCAAGTTATTAAGGTTACACCTGCTCATACCTATCAGGAGATGATGGCTTAATCTGAAACGCTGCATAGGCTATTACACACCTAGGCCTCATCCATATACTCAGAACTGAGTTAGTCATTTGCATACAACTTTTAAACACTGTTCAATTTACAGTTTCTCTTTTGAAGATATATTTCAATATATTCTAGAGACATGTTTGAAGCTTCATACTCCAAGCATAAAAGAGTGAAGAGATGGAGTGCTGTGGGAGAACAGATGGTTTATTATAAGTGGCGATAAGAAACATGTTAAGCTGTGGTAATACATAGGCACAAAGTAGAATAGCTGCCCCACCAGGAAATACTATATGGTGATTGAAGTATGTTTTTATAGATAATGGTCTGAGACGTGTAAACGTCCTCATCCTGAACATATTACATAATTGTATTAATATTAGGTATAGTAATATTTATAGATTTTTATCAAAATAATGTAAAATATTATTTTCATAAAACATTAAGTGTAGCAACATAAAGTTACATGTAATTCACAGGTCATTCATTGAGTACTTGTGCTTATGTTGCAGTATTATAGCTGATGCTTATTGTGTGACTAAGATTTTAAGACTGTGCGTGTGCATGCATGTTTGCACGTTTATGTGTGTGTGTGTGTGCGGGAGAGAGGATTACTCATGCATTTCAATGTCATTTCTTCCCAAACATCCTACAAACATGTCATTCAAAATAATATTCACATTTATTCCTGTTTTATAACCTTAAAAGTTTATTTCAAGAGATGTTACATTCTGCATATCTTCTGTTCTAATGTAGCCTAAATAAATCATAATGATCATGTGAGAGGTAGTCTTCAGCAGTAATGCTGTTTGTGTATTCTTTGATTATCAATTTAAAACTAATCAAACCAAGGGAAATGAGGGGAAAGTAGAGAGTAGACTTGTACAGAAGATCTAGACCATCTTAATGGCTAGAAGAGAGCTTTGCTCAGCACTTTCTAATGGACATTGTATTAAAGAGATTTGGAGCTTACGGACGTGTTACTTTAAGAGGCCTGTAATGAGGTTAGTGTCCCATTGGTCACCCTCAGACACAACATTATGGATACTCACACATGTACTGCTCGTTTTACTCAATGAAGAGCTATACAAATTTAGGAAAATCCATCATTCAATGGGGAAAGTGTCTATGTTTAGATTACAAGGCCAAAGGAGTGAAGAAGCTGTGGTGGCAGCTACTGTAGTGGAGGAACATAAGAATACTATTTCATCCTGTCAAAGCCCCAAGTGTTATTCAAAACCATGACTTATTTAGTAACTTTATAAATCACTTTAATTTATTTATTCACCTTAAAAAGTGCACTGTATGATGTTTTATTCATTCAGTATTCAGTATGCTAATCTGTACACTAAAAATAAAAAAAAATACTATGTAGATAATAAATACTGGCAGTTGGGGCCTACCCAAGACCATGTTTAATGAGCTATTCTCCTACCTGAAAGGGAAAGGGATCCGCCACATCCGCCCAGAATTCTACCACCCCCAGGGACAGAGCTGGGTAGAGCGGTTTAATCAGACGCTCAAGAACCAGACACTCAAAAAAACTTGCACAAGGGTGCACATTCGCCATCAGCCTGCTCTAAACACTTCTGCACTACCATGCCATGCAGCAGCTCTCCACCACAGGGGTCTCCCTAGTCCAGTGGATTCATGTTGGGGCATGAGCTTCAGCTACTGAGGCACCTCCAAGGTTAGGGGTTAACAGGCCCAACCCTGCAGCCCACATGTGGCTGCTAGCACCTTAATTGGAAAGAACAGTCTCATAGTAATGGCTGGAACGAAATACATGGAATGGTATCAAACACATTAAACACATGGCTTCCATTCCATTCACTCCATTCCAGCCATTTGGTCTGAGCCATCCTCCCCTCACCAGCCTCCTGTGCTGACCAGCCCCATCCAGTCCGAACCCTTACAAGGCATCAGCCCGGCCAGTCTGTACTCATAGCAGGCCTGAGCACCTCGGTTCCTGTGAGGGGGAGGGGAAGAAATGTTATGTCCGTACATGAAAACATATGTCAGTGACGTGAAACATTATTGTTAGTGTTTGACCTTGAGGCATGTTTACGACCCCCATGTATCGTATTGTTCAGTTGATGTTATAACTAAGAGAATGCAGTTAGCTCTGACATCAGTGGCCTCATCTGTCCTTCAAACAGGTATGTCACTACGGTGGTTACTTCAGATACTGCTCTTCCAATAGTTCAATATGTCTTGTACAGGTAAAGTGTGCTCTCTAGTGGAGTGTTATCAACATGACCAGATTTGTCTGTGAGACGGTGGCGCCCAGCATCAATGGGGAATATAGAGGGCAGTAGTGAGACGGAGCTGTAGTGAGACTGAGCTTTAGTGAGACGGAGTTGTGGTGATAAGGCAAATCTCAGCAGGCAGCTGCACTGCATAGAAAGAGGTTTTAATGTACAGTACCACGTGTACATTGTGTCATTTCATATCAATCACCAATTGGCCTTTCCACTATGCGATTTGTGCTGAATATTAAATTGTCCATTGACCGTCATGGTAGTCAGTTCATCAGGAGTCTCTCCTAGGAAGAATAGCCTAGTATAGCACCTTGGAAGTCATTCCATAAATTACCATAGGCTAATGAGGCTAATGACACTACACTACATTACTGATGAGCAGATCAGCTAGCTAGGATTATTCAGGATAGTAATTTAATGTGTTGTAGCCTGGTCCCAAATCTGTATAAAAAGGGGGGTTGAAATTATTCCATTTTTTACTCCTTGTTGGCGCATTTAGTTACAATTTGGCAACCCTGGGGGAGGTGGGTAATCAGCTGACCAGAAAGAGAGTGGGGTGAAGTTAGTCAATGATCTAGGGTCAGTTTTGCATCTTCCCCACTAATGGTTAAATGTAGGATTGGGGGAGGAATGGAGGGAGGGAAAGATAGAGGAAGATGGGGTGATGAATATTATCCTACCTCTACAGTTTGCCACACTTTCCAAGTTCTATTTTTCATTTCAGGGGTTTTAGGGCAGGGTATCCTGAGCTAAAATCCTTGGGACATGCTCATAGCCGTCTGCTCCCTGCAGTGCCTTGGGGAGTAGGATAGCCTCCTGTCCTGTGGTTCAGGAAAAACGACGTCAGAGCGCAGAGGTGAGTAGGTAACAGATCACATAAACAAACTAGAATTTCTCAGAATAATATTGTGGATACACAATGCAATGCTACACAAAATAAACAAATAGCTGTTTGCCTGTACTTATATGCTGTGGTTATTTTAGTATATCCACTGTTAAGCAGCAACTAGTTCTGTCTGTTACTCTCTCTCTCCCCCTCTCTCTGAAACAAGGGAGCTTGCCTATTTAACTGTTTAGATTACACCTAGGTGTTGCACAATATCAATTTATGTCATTTATTTGTTAGATTAGACTGTTTATTAGTTTTATTAGTTATTAATATCCTCCATCCCCTCTCATCCCTATTAATTACTCACACCTGTTAATTCCTAGCTCATGGAAGGTCAGCGTTGCAGTGCACAGGGTGATTAGCATCCTGGTTTCTTTCTGCACAGATGGAGGGAAAGCTTTAGAACAGTCCTACTCTTTATTTCTCTCTATCACTAGTTACAGTTCTACCTACAGTACTAGTCAAAAGTTTGGACACACCTACTCATTAAAGGATTTTTCTTTATTTGTACAATTTTCTACATTTGACATTCTTCAAAGTAGCCACCCTTCACCTTGACAGATTTGCACACAATTGGCATTCTGTCAACCAGCTTCGTGTGGTAGAGACCTGGAATTAATTTCAATTAACAGGTGTATCTTGTTAAACATTTAATTGTGGAATTTGAGCCAATCAATTGTGTTGTGACAAGGTACTGTAGAGGTGGTATACAAAAGATAGCCCTATTTGGTAAAAGACCAAGTCCATATTATGGCAAGAACAGATGAAATAAACAAAGAGAAACGACAGTCCATTATTAATTGAAGACATGAAGGTCAGTCAATGCGGAAAATGTCAAGAACTTTGAAAGTGCAGTCGCAGAACCCATCAAAACATTATGAGGAAACTGGTAAAGCGCTTACAGTTATTTGTTAACTACCTGTTTCAGGGAGAGGGAGAGAGAGAGTGACAGTTATTTGTTAACTACCTGTTTCAGAGAGAGGGAGAGAGAGAGTGACAGTTATTTGTTAACTACCTGTTTCAGAGAGAGGGAGAGAGAGAGTGACAGTTATTTGTTAACTACCTGTTTCAGAGAGAGGGAGAGAGAGAGTGACAGTTATTTGTTAACTACCTGTTTCAGAGAGAGAGAGTGACAGTTATTTGTTAACTACCTGTTTCAGAGAGAGGGAGAGAGAGAGTGACAGTTATTTGTTAACTACCTGTTTCAGAGAGAGGGAGAGAGAGAGTGACAGTTATTTGTTAACTACCTGTTTCAGAGAGAGGGAGAGAGAGAGTGACAGTTATTTGTTAACTACCTGTTTCAGAGAGAGGAAGAGAGAGAGAGAGTGACAGTTATTTGTTAACTACCTGTTTCAGAGAGAGGGAGAGAGAGAGTGACAGTTATTTGTTAACTACCTGTTTCAGAGAGAGGGAGAGAGAGAGTGACAGTTATTTGTTAACTACCTGTTTCAGAGAGAGGGAGAGAGAGAGTGACAGTTATTTGTTAACTACCTGTTTCAGAGAGAGGGAGAGAGAGAGTAACAGTTATTTGTTAACTACCTGTTTCAGAGAGAGGGAGAGAGAGAGTGACAGTTATTTGTTAACTACCTGTTTCAGAGAGAGGGAGAGAGAGAGTGACAGATATTTGTTAACTACCTGTTTCAGAGAGAGGGAGAGAGAGAGTGACAGTTATTTGTTAACTACCTGTTTCAGGGAGAGGGAGAGAGAGAGTGACAGTTATTTGTTAACTACCTGTTTCAGGGAGAGGGAGAGAGAGAGTGACAGTTATTTGTTAACTACCTGTTTCAGAGAGAGAGAGAGTGACAGTTATTTGTTAACTACCTGTTTCAGAGAGAGAGAGAGTGACAGTTATTTGTTAACTACCTGTTTCAGAGAGAGAGAGAGTGACAGTTATTTGTTAACTACCTGTTTCAGAGAGAGAGAGAGTGACAGTTATTTGTTAACTACCTGTTTCAGAGAGAGGGAGAGTGACAGTTATTTGTTAACTACCTGTTTCAGGGAGAGAGAGAGTGACAGTTATTTGTTAACTACCTGTTTCAGAGAGAGAGAGTGACAGTTATTTGTTAACTACCTGTTTCAGGGAGAGAGAGAGAGAGAGAGTGACAGTTATTTGACAAGCAGTTATCGTTGATGTTCACTTCAGGAGGCACTTAATTCATAATAAGGGTTACATGGAGAAAATCGGACCTCTCTAAAATGAAAATGGATGGCGTGTATAGTTGATATTGCATGAAAAATATATATATTTGACCTAAAACCTCCCTGGATGCTTGAAAAAAATAAGTGACCCTCCCCTATACCCAAAATAATAATTCAAACATAGAGGTAAATTATGACATTTCAATATTTATCATTGTTTTAGAATTAGTTGCTTACTAGGCTATATATCAATGCTTGCCTGATGCCGTCCCTCATCTCTGATTCTCCACTGGACACGCAATATCAGGTGCTCCTATAGGCTATTTAGTGTGGTCTCAATCAAATGATCCATAGCTTATAGCCTATACTAAAGTGCATGCTTGGAGAAGCACAGCACAAAGTTATATTTCTAAGATAGCTATTGGGATGGTGCAAATAAACCTACACTCTGCAATGGATATTCCAACCTTTGAGCCCCGGGATGCTCTGCTCCTGCTGATCAAAACTTGTTTGTCTGCTGCCTGACCAATGGCTGTGCTGTGTAGGCCTATGGTAACAGTTCAGAAGGAGAGTCAAAGGTTTCTCCAAAATAATTGGATAGGAGGGGCGGCATCGGGCACACATCGATATATAGCCTAATAAGCAACTACTTCTAAAACACTGAGAAATGTTGACATTTCTTGGTTCTCAGTCTTATATAACAGGCTCATCTTGGGATGACAAGAGTACACTTTGTGAGATTGTTATTCATTTTAAGGACCCATCTTGTCCTTATGACATTAACTCAACACTGAATTAAACACAGTTCTACCAGTTTGGAAGGGTATCTTTGTCCGGAAAATACTCAATTTTTCTTCCAAGTCTCAATCACACGTTTGAGATGTTTCTTATTTTGGGACGTTCTTTGATTGAAATCACACCATAGATTACCCTATTGAGAGCTCCTTGAATATAGTCTTGAAAGGGCCTTAGAATAAACCCAGGACCTCTGCTCCAGTGGGTCATCAGTCATCCAAGGCATGAGAGACACAATGTCCTCTCCCTGAATGGTGATTCACTGGGCTTGAGTTCTCTGACTGGCTCAGTGTGACAGTTTAGCTGTGCAGTGAATGGAAAGAACAGTGGGCCTGCTGAGGGTGGAGACCATTGGACATTGGGGTCAATCCACCTTAGTTTGTGATCACAACCAGGAGGACGATAAGTAAGAGAGTGAGAGAAGAAAACAGTGATAGGACAGAGGCTACTTTGCAATGGATCAACACAGAGATCAACATGCACTGAACAGTGCAGCAGACAGCGAACTGTGACTGGCCTTGGTTAGATGGGCTTTAGGCTACTAAGTGCAGGCATGGAGAAGCACTAGGCCAAAGGGCTGACGGCTTCTACAGATACACGTGATGAGTGTGGCACGTTGGATCATCCTGGTTTATAACATGTGCTTATCATAAGCTGCTGCCGTAATGCATTATCTGTTTCTTTTATGGGAACCTTCATTTTTATGCTGTGTTGTAAAATCTACCTAATCATTGGACAATATGTCCATTTTTTCCCTTCATACTATGCCTGAAAGAAAGTTAATCTAATTTGCATATTGGGATGACTGCGTGCCAGAGGACAGATCAGTGGGCAGGGTGTGATGCTCTCTCAGCCTGCCCACAGGAACTCTCTCTTTCACTGAGTGGACACTAACAAGGAAGGAACACTGTGACAAGGACATGGTACATATGGCAACATAGGCTGCCACAGCTCTGTATGTCACACTGTCGGACATATACTGTATGTCTAAATTGCACTATATGAACACTGGTATCATTTCTGTGATATTCAAACTGTAGATTAAACTATTTTTGATTGTATTTATTTATTATTTCACCTTTATTTAACCAGGTAGGCTAGTTGAGAACACCTTTATTTAACCAGGTAGGCTAGTTGAGAACACCTTTATTTAACCAGGTAGGCTAGTTGAGAACAAGTTCTCATTTGCAACTGCGAACTGGCCAAGATAAAGCAAAGCAGTTCGACACAAACAACAACACAGAGTTACACATGGAATAAACAAACATAGTCAATAATAGAGTAGAAAACTATCTAAAAATATATAAACATATATTATATTATAAAATATATAAACAGCATTTGCAAATGAGGTAGGATAAGAGAGGTAAGGCAATAAATAGGCCATGGTGGCGAAGTAATTACAATATAGCAATTAAACACTGGAATTATAGGGTGTGCAGAAGATGAATGTGCAAGTTGAGATACTGGGGTGCAAAGGAGCAAGATAAATAATTACATACAGTATGGGGATTAGGTAGATTGGATGGGCTATTTACAGATGAGCTATGTACAGGTGCAGTGATCTGTGAGCTGCTCTGACAGCTGGTGCTTAAAGCTAGTGAGGGAGGTAAGAGTCTCCAGCTTCAGAGATTTTTGCAGTTCGTTCCAGTCATTGGCAGCAGAGAACTGGAAGGAGAGGTGTCCGAAGGAAGAATTACAAGTCAGGACATAGGTTTACAGCCTGATTGAAAATCACGTATTTAAGTTAGAATTTGACTAAACCAATTTCAAAATAGGGTAAAAGTTGCATATATTTTGTAGTCTGTAGATCCAACTCTCAAACTTCTTAACTGAGAACACTAGAAAATCGCTGCCAGCAGAGAGTGCTGTTGCCATGCAATATAAATGTAGTTTAGTCCTGACCCTCAAACAGGCATGGCCATACAAATGCACACACGCGCAACATTTGGTTATTTAAATTATTAAGGTTATCAGGGTTTTTGAATTCAACCCAAGGTCAGCTTCAAAATGAAGATGCCCTTGTTCTCTAAATTTTGCATTGGCAGGGATGCTTTGCATGGAACACTGTCCCAATATACTAACCAGTGGTGATTTTAGCATTTAAATGTTGGTGGGGTAAACAAACAAAAAATTGGGGGGCAGCATGCCAGCAAAGCCACAACACAACACTAAACAATCTATTTTCTATGTATTTATATATATTACACAGTACTAGGATGTTAGTCCACCCATAAAGATTAGAAATTAAACCAAATGAAACTGTAGGTGCAAACCTGTCTATGACTTCACTATTTCCCAAGCGTGTTAGTATGTATATCTTTGTTAGTTGTCATGATGCATTCTATCTTGGATCATTGGGCTCTTAATTAAGCCAGGTATGTACAGTAGACGTCTTAATGCACTGAAAGATCTCTCACAGCTGCTAACTGGGAAGGTTGGCGCGGCCTGCATGATTGTCTTCAGTGATGGGAACGTATCAGGGAATAAAAATGTATAAACACAGGACATGTCAGAAGTGGCATCTTTCTTTTTTTGTGAGATAATGTTTAGCAAGGACTACTTCCTCTGGCTTGAGAGGAATATGCCATGTTTGTCTTGTGTGTGCCTCCCCTCTCTCTATGTTCTCTGTCCTGTCTGCTCCCCTCTCTATGTTCTCGGTCTGTCCTGTCTGCTCCCCTCTCTATGTTCTCTATCCTGTCTGCTCCCCTCTCTATGTTCTCACTCTGTCCTGTCTGCTCCCCTCTCTATGTTCTCTGTCCTGTCTGCTCCCCTCTCTATGTTCTCGGTCTGTCCTGTCTGCTCCCCTCTCTATGTTCTCTATCCTGTCTGCTCCCCTCTCTATGTTCTCACTCTGTCCTGTCTGCTCCCCTCTCTATGTTCTCACTCTGTTCTGTCTGCTCCCCTCTCTATGTTCTCTGTCCTGTCTGCTCCCCTCTCTATGTTCTCACTCTGTCCTGTCTGCTCCCCTCTCTATGTTCTCGGTCTGTCCTGTCTGCTCCCCTCTCTATGTTCTCTATCCTGTCTGCTCCCCTCTCTATGTTCTCACTCTGTCCTGTCTGCTCCCCTCTCTATGTTCTCACTCTGTTCTGTCTGCTCCCCTCTCTATGTTCTCTGTCCTGTCTGCTCCCCTCTCTATTTTCTCAATCTGTTCTGTCTGCTCCCCTCTCTATGTTCTCTGTCCTGTCTGCTCCCCTCTCTATGTTCTCACTCTGTTCTGTCTGCCTTCATCTCTATGTTCTCTATCCTTTCTGCTCCCCTCTCTGTGTTCTCACTCTGTTCTGTCTGCTCCCCTCTCTATGTTCTCTGTCCTGTCTGCTCCCCTCTCTATGTTCTCTATCCTGTCTGCTCCCCTCTCTATGTTCTCACTCTGTCCTGTCTGCTCCCCTTTCTCTATGTTCTCCTGTGTTCTCGGTCTGTCCGGTCTGCTCCCCTCTCTATGTTCTCCTGTGTTCTCGGTCTGTCCTGTCTGCTCCCCTATCTATGTTCTCTGTCCTGTTTGCTCCCCTCTCTCTATGTTCTCACTCTGTCCTGTCTGTTCCCCTCTCTATGTTCTCACTCTGTCCTGTCTGCTCCCCTTTCTCTATGTTCTCGCTCTGTCCTGTCTGCTCCCCTCTCTATGTTCTCGGTCTGTCCTGTCTGCTCCCCTCTCTCTATGTTCTCCTGTGTTCTCGTTCTGTCCTGTCTGCTCCCCTTTCTCTATGTTCTCCTGTGTTCTCGCTCTGTCCTGTCTGCTCCCCTCTCTCTATGTTCTCCTGTGTTCTCGGTCTGTCCTGTCTGCTCCCCTCTCTCTATGTTCTCCTGTGTTCTCGTTCTGTCCTGTCTGCTCCCCTTTCTCTATGTTCTCCTGTGTTCTCGCTCTGTCCTGTCTGCTCCCCTCTCTCTATGTTCTCCTGTGTTCTCGGTCTGTCCTGTCTGCTCCCCTCTCTCTATGTTCTCCTGTGTTCTCGGTCTGTCCTGTCTGCTCCCCTATCTATGTTCGCTGTCCTGTTTGCTCCCCTCTCTCTATGTTCTCACTCTGTCCTGTCTGCTCCCCTCTCTATGTTCTCACTCTGTCCTGTCTGCTCCCCTTTCTCTATGTTCTCCTGTGTTCTCGCTCTGTCCTGTCTGCTCCCCTCTCTCTATGTTCTCCTGTGTTCTCGGTCTGTCCTGGCTGCTCCCCTCTCTATGTTCTCACTCTGTCCTGTCTGCTCCCCTTTCTCTATGTTCTCCTGTGTTCTCGCTCTGTCTTGTCTGCTCCCCTCTCTCTATGTTCTCCTGTGTTCTCGCTCTGTCCTGTCTGCTCCCCTCTCTCTATGTTCTCCTGTGTTCTCGCTCTGTCCTGTCTGCTCCCCTCTCTCTATGTTCTCCTGTGTTCTCGGTCTGTCCTGTCTGCTCCCCTCTCTATGTTCTCACTCTGTCCTGTCTGCTCCCCTTTCTCTATGTTCTCCTGTGTTCTCGCTCTGTCCTGTCTGCTCCCCTCTCTCTATGTTCTCCTGTGTTCTCTGTCTGTCCTGTCTGCTCCCCTCTCTCTATGTTCTCCTGTGTTCTCGCTCTGTCCTGTCTGCTCCTGTAACGGATGTGAAACGGATAGCTTAGTTAGCGGTGCGCGCTAAATAACGTTTCAATAGGTGATGTCACTTGCTCTGAGACCTTGAAGTAGTGGTTCCCCTTGCTCTACAAGGGCCGCGGCTTTTGTGGAGCGATGGGTAACGATGCTTCGTGGGTGACTGTTGTTGATGTGTGCAGAGGGTCCCTGGTTCGCGCCCGGGTATGGGCGAGGGGACGGTCTAAAGTTATACTGTTACACTCCCCTCTATGTTCTCACTCTGTCCTGTCTGCTCCCCTCTCTCTATGTTCTCCTGTGTTCTCACTCTGTCCTGTCTGCTCCCCTCTCTCTATGTTCTCCTGTGTTCTCACTCTGTCCTGTCTGCTCCCCTCTCTATGTTCTCGCCCTGTCCTGTCTGCTCCCCTTTCTCTACGTTCTCCTGTGTTTTCGTTCTGTCCTGTCTGCTCCCCTTTCTCTATGTTCTCGTTCTGTCCTGTCTGCTCCCCTCTCTCTATGTTCTCATGTGTTCTCGGTCTGTCCTGTCTGCTCCCCTTTCTCTATGTTCTCGCTCTGTCCTGTCTGCTCCCCTCTCTCTATGTTCTCATGTGTTCTCGGTCTGTCCTGTCTGCTCCCCTCTCTCTATGTTCTCGTTCTGTCCTGTCTGCTCCCCTCTCTCTATGTTCTCCTGTGTTCTCGGTCTGTCCTGTCTGCTCACCTCTCTCTATGTTCTCCTGTGTTCTCGTTCTATCCTGTCTGCTCCCCTCTCTCTATGTACTCCTGTGTTCTAGTTCTATCCTGTCTGCTCCCCTCTCTTCCTTGTTTTCTGAAGTTCTGATTTCCTGGATCTCCTATATTTTTACAGAGACGGCATAGTATCAGTGCCGTAGCAATAAGGTGTATACTGAAAAGACAAAACACACACAGAAGCAATATATGCACACACACAACATGAACAACAGGCAAATAATGTTTACCTGAATTGAGCTAAAGGTAAAATCTGGGATTTCTGTTCCTTAATGATATTTGCAGTTCACTCAATCTTATAGCTGATTAACATTCAACTATCTTACCCTTCACTAACAACAATACCTGTGTTCTCTCTCTGTCACTTTAGCAACAACATTGAAATGCGTGCTACCGTGGGGCAAAATAGATGTTGGCTTAAATTGTTAATATGTAAGCTATATTTAATCTCAAATGTTTATTGAAAACATATACATTTGCACAATGACCACTTGTTTCAAATACATAGTTATAGTTGTTGGTTAGCTAACTAGAGAATTTTAGCCATAATTTTGCATTGACATGAAATCAGTCAAACATCTCAAAACAAGACATGGTATCAATGACAAGATTAACCATGCTGAAATAAGCCACTTATGATTCCCCACACGGCAGTGTCATTCTTGCTACAGTAGCAATCTGGCCATCCAGAATCACAACAGGATGACTGATGCCCAATGGAAGCATGCACATAGTTTTCGTGGCGTTGTCAGCCAATCCATATACCGTTCTGTAGCTAACGTTAGATGCAAAATAATTGAATTGTAAACACACACACAATTTATGCACTTACTTCTGCAAATACTACAACCATCTCTGTGTTTGCTGAGCTGCATCTTCAATTCTGTATGTCCATCTTCTATAGAATGAGAACATTTAACTCAGATATCCTGCTTTGTTTTTTCAACAGCTGACATTACCAAAAGTAGCTAACATCATGTTAGCCATGTCAGCTACCTATCTTTATTAGTAAAGTTTTGCATATTTGGAGAGTATTTGATTAGACAGTAATTGGTTAATTAGTGAGTTGTCGGGTGGTGAACAGAGCTCCAGCAATTAGATTCAGTGTTCAGATAGCTAATCAATAACTGTACTGTCAAAACCCTGCTCTTAAAATGTGCTAGGTTGCTAATGAAGCAGCACTACTAGCTAGACTGGGAAGTCCCTCACGTTAGTTAGTTAGCTTAACGTTATCTGTCAGTGCAGCTTTTGAGTCAACATGTTGAAATGTAAGTCAAAAATAACTTTGGAAAATCACTCCTAAAGTGCCACCGTTCACAGAATGCTGGTTTTAGCCAGCACTAAAAAGGCAGGTCAGGCCAGGGCTCATGTTCGGGGCATTCATTGCAGTGTGTAATGCAAAATAGCTGTTTTACACCAGCCAAGCAGGGCAAAAGACTCAGGGATGAAGCCACGAAAGCCCGGGTCTGGTGATGTTAATGGTTTACAGTATATGCTGATAGAGGATTTGTGACAGATAGTTATGAAATAAGTCACTTCTCTCTGTGCAACTGCCAAGGGCTGGATACTTGTTGAACGATGTTCTGTTGTTGAGAGCTAAGGCTGAAATTCGGAGTGTATTTGCTTTCATAAGGTTTTTGCGATACCTGTTCAGTAGTTTTAGGTCAATGGTCACAGTGAAAGAGGGGGGAAATATATTTTGAAAGCATCAAGTCTTAGCCAGGTGTGAGTCACCTGATGAGGGTGGTGACTCTTTGTGACACTTTGTCTGGCATCCTCACGAGACATCGTGTTTCAGCAATAACAACACACCTATTCATGTAACTGCAGGTCTAGAAAGGGATGACGTCATAGGTGTGGTTATCGTTCCATTTACTGAGTTCGTCCAAAGATTCAGATAGGCCATTAGAAAAAAGAGATCCTACAGCACCAGCGTCTCTTTGATAGGCCATCAGAGATCCTACAGCACCAGCGTCTCTCTTTGATAGGCCATCAGAGATCCTACAGCACCAGCGTCTCTCTTTGATAGGCCATCAGAGATCCTACAGCACCAGTGTCTCTCTTTGATAGGCCATCAGAGATCCTACAGCACCAGCGTCTCTCTTTGATAGGCCATCAGAGATCCTACAGCACCAGCGTCTCTCTTTTCAGCACTGGTAATGCAGTAGAGGATATGAATCACACTGATGAAATAAGAGTTCCATTTGGGGGTGTTTGACTATATGTGTTTGTTTATGTACAGGGTGTGTGCGTGCTCGCGTACATGTGTCTGAGGCTGTGTCTGTATGTGCGTATGCAAACGTGTGTTTGTGTATAATTTGGCATTCAGTCTATAAGGCCGTCCTCCTGAAAATGAGGGTGGAATCGCAGCACCTTTCCACTGAGCAGACCAGACCCAATTAAAATGTGAGAAACAGGCACAGGAAATGAACTGTTATGAAGCTAGACTGGAGCCAATTTCCTCTGACCAGAGGAATTCACTGACCCTGATCTCTCTCTCTTTCTCTCTCCCTTGTTTTCTTGTACTCTTTGCTTTTCTTTCCTCTCACCTCACTCCTGTCAAAATGGAAGTCAGTTTGGGATGGTACACCCCTCCCCTCGCGCTCTCATTCTCTCTCTTCTCTGTGTTTGTACTGTAGGCTACCTCCCTGGATTGGTAGTGTTGGTGGGTTGTTCAAGGTCATTAAAAACATTGCACACCACTTATCACACTGATATTTATCCTTCATATTTATCCTTCAAGTTGGTTTTCAATCAGTGTTAAAATAAGACTCAATTGCTTCTTTGTGATTGACTCTCTACCTAATAGGTCCTCCATGTTTGATTTTGGAGTAGTCAATCACCTTGGCTGGACTTTATTTCTGTTACCAATTAATTGGTTCCCATGGAGTCATGTTCAACAAGTTTTGTCCCTGGTGACTATATAGAATGTCCACGGTTAGTCGGACACACACACATTATTCTCACCAAATAATATTGAAACTATCAAAGGTTGTCATAAGTGAATGTTCTGCATCCTGGCACCCCACCAGCACTCCTCTTCTGCTCAGTAACTGTTGAATGAGTCAAATTCAGCCGTGGGCTGTACTTAGTGCTTACGTCTTCAGAGGTGATGTTGGGGTTTTGGAGCGATGCCGCATACCCAGATGCTGGGCTGGTTAGACCCCGTACTGTGAACCAAAATGTCACCCCTGTCACACACAGACAAACACACACACACACACACACACACACACACACCGCATACCGCCCTCCCACACTCTTATCTGCACGCTCTCACATACTGTAATGACAGCATCATAGCAACACATACATCAACTAGCTCTAATCTGCTTCTATTGTATCACATTATTTATATAATAAGCAGACGGACAGATTCGTGTTTTGCTGACGTATATCAGACAGTCATCAGCCATTTAGCCACCATCCCCAGTCCTTCTCTACCCTCTGCCGTTGTAAGTGTTCTTTGTACTGTGAGCTGGCTTGGCTGTCTCTCTCTCCTCTACCTGGGTGTCTGCTCCTGGTGCGGTAACCTTTCTCTGTTCCTGGATATGAAAAAGTCACACAGAGAGGAAACAGGAACACTCAGATATCTTGACATTATTTTGAAAATTAACAATAGATTTGTTCTCTTAGGTCTCTGGCTTAAAATGTACATCCTGACAGTTGATTTCACCCAGTCCCTTGAATTTCTCTAGTGTGAGGCCCTTACATGACTTTGACATAGAGCTAGAGACCACTCAAATCCTCCACTGTCTAGGGATTGACATTAACTCCAAATGCCATCCATAATCATTGCAGCAAAACGTTATAATAACTTAAAATGATAAGCCATTAATATACTATTTATAGCTGATCTATAGATCACTCTCCTGACTGCATCTCTTTGTGTTGAGACCTTGATGTGTGCATAATGTGAGCAGATGGGGGTACTTGTCTCTCCTCTCTTTGTGTGACACTTTGAAGCCTGTGTGTCTCTGTGTTAATTCATGCTATGTCTGTGGCGAGGGCTAGAGAAACACCACACCCAACACGCTGGCTGGCTCCCCTATTTTACAGTCTATGTGGTACATTTTCACAACTCTAAGCACATAAATTAAAACAGATCATCAACATTTTAAAAACTAAGCACATTTTCAATTGACTAAGTACAACAAAACAGATTCACAAAGTCACTTGCTCACTGCACTGAATCACTCTTTCAATTTGGATACATATTCAATCTAAGTATCTGCTTTTCAAAATGCAATATTCACTTTGCTTTTAATATGATTTTCTTGTCATTTGTTAACAATACAATTAACTATCACTTAATAAAACTGCTTGAAACTGCTAACTACAGAACCAAAATGATGTAGTGCCTAGTTCGTTTTTTTAAAGGCTTAGGTGCAATTCTCACAAGTACAAATCAGATCATCAAAAAGGCAGTTTCAAAACTCGAGGCACTTTTTGACTAAGTACAATACTGTACATTAATTCATACGGTCACTTTTTCACCAAACTTAATCAGTATTTCATTTAGAAATGCATGTTTCACATTGCAATACATCTTCATATAAAGTAATTGCCTTTCACAATACAATGCTCACATTACTGTAGATATGATTATCTTCCCTTTTGTTAAAATACATTTTACTATTACTTAATCCAATTGCTGTTAATTGATGATCACTTAAATGTTTGGTAAACCTATAGATTTGACATGTCAACTGGTTTGTCTACTACAGATTGAGAACTACATAATGAAAATGTACAGTTCCTTCAGAAATTATTCTCACCCCATGACTTTTTCCACATGTTCTGTTTCAGCCTAAATTTAAAATGTATTAAATTTACATTTTGTGTCACTGGCCTGAGCAGTGAATTTCAAACACAGATTGATCCACAAAGACCAGGGACGTTTTCCAATGCCTTGCGAAGAAGGGCACCTAATTGGTACAGTAGATGTGTAAAAAAAAGACATTGAATATCCCTTTGAACACGGTGGAGTTATTAATTACACATGCATACTTTTAGCAACAAGGCACTAAAGTGATACTTGTAAAAAATGTGACAATGCAATTCACTTGTTTTCCCCTGAATACAAAGTGTTATGTTTGGGAAAAATCAACACAAGAGTACCACTCTTCATATTTTCAAGCATAGTGGTGGCTGCATAATGTTATTGGTATGTAATTGTTAAAGACTGGGAGGTTTTCAAGATAAAAAAAAGAAATGGAATGGAGCTAAGCACAGGTAAAATCCTAGAGGAAAACCTGGTTCAGTCTGCTTTCAATCAGACACTGTGAAATAGACAATAACCTAAAATACAAGGCCAAATCTACACAAGTTGCTTTGCAAGAAGACAGTAATCATTCCTGAGTGGCCGAGTTACAGTTTTCACTTAAATCTGACAAGACCATAAAATGGCTGTCTAGCAATGACCAACAACCAATTTGACAGAGCTTGAAGTATTCTGAAAATAATAGGCAAATGTTGCTCAATCTAGGTGTGGTAAGTTCTTAGAGACCTACCCAGAAAGACTCTGCTGTATTTTTATTGATTTATTTTTCATTTCACCTTTATTTCACCAGGTAGGCCAGTTGAGAACACCTTTATTTCACCAGGAAGGCCAGTTGAGAACACCTTTATTTCACCAGGAAGGCCAGTTGAGAACACCTTTATTTCACCAGGTAGGCCAGTTGAGAACACCTTTATTTCACCAGGTAGGCCAGTTGAGAACACCTTTATTTCACCAGGTAGGCCAGTTGAGAACACCTTTATTTCACCAGGTAGGCCAGTTGAGAACACCTTTATTTCACCAGGTAGGCCAGTTGAGAACACCTTTATTTAACCAGGTAGGCCAGTTGAGAACACCTTTATTTCACCAGGTAGGCCAGTTGAGAACACCTTTATTTCACCAGGTAGGCCAGTTGAGAACACCTTTATTTAACCAGGTAGGCCAGTTGAGAACACCTTTATTTCACCAGGTAGGCCAGTTGAGAACACCTTTATTTCACCAGGTAGGCTAGTTGAGAACACCTTTATTTCACCAGGTAGGCCAGTTGAGAACACCTTTATTTCACCAGGTAGGCCAGTTGAGAACACCTTTATTTCACCAGGTAGGCCAGTTGAGAACACCTTTATTTCACCAGGTAGGCCAGTTGAGAACACCTTTATTTCACCAGGTAGGCCAGTTGAGAACACCTTTATTTCACCAGGTAGGCCAGTTGAGAACACCTTTATTTCACCAGGTAGGCCAGTTGAGAACACCTTTATTTCACCAGGTAGGCCAGTTGAGAACACCTTTATTTCACCAGGTAGGCCAGTTGAGAACACCTTTATTTCACCAGGTAGGCCAGTTGAGAACACCTTTATTTAACCAGGTAGGCCAGTTGAGAACACCTTTATTTCACCAGGTAGGCCAGTTGAGAACACCTTTATTTCACCAGGTAGGCCAGTTGAGAACACCTTTATTTCACCAGGTAGGCCAGTTGAGAACACCTTTATTTCACCAGGTAGGCCAGTTGAGAACACCTTTATTTCACCAGGTAGGCCAGTTGAGAACACCTTTATTTAACCAGGTAGGCCAGTTGAGAACAAGTTCTCATTTACAACTGCAACCTGGCCAAGATAAAGCAAAGCAGTGTGACAAAAACAACAACAGAGTTACGCATGGGATAAAAAAATGTAGAGTCAATAACACAATATAAAAATCTATGTACAGTGTGCAAATGTAGAAGAGTAGGGAGGTAAGGCAATAAATAAGCCGTAGAGGCAAAATAAATACAATTTAGCATTAACACTGGAGTGATAGAAGTGCAGATGATGTGCAAGGAGAGATACTGTGGTGCAAAAGAGCAAGAGGATAAATAACAATATGGGGATGAGGTAGTTGGGTGTGCTATTTACGGATTGGCTGTGTACAGGTACAGTGATCGGTAAGCTGCTCTGACAGCTGATGCTTAAAGTTAGAGAGGGAGATATAAGACTCCAGCTTCAGGGATTTTTGCAATTCATTCCAGTCATTGGCAGCAGAGAACTGGAAGGAAATGCGGCCAAAGGAAGTGTTGGCTTTGGGGGTGACCAGTGAAATATACCTGCTGGAGTGCGTGCTACAGGTCGGTGTTGCTATGGTGACCAGTGAGCTGAGATAAGGCAGTGCTTTACCTAGCAAAGACTTATAGATGACCTGGAGCCAGTGGGTTTGGTGACGAATATGTAGTGAGGGCCAGCCAACAAGAGCATACAGGTCGCAGTGGTGGGTAGTGTATGGGGCTTTGGTGACAAAACGGATGGCACTGTGATAGACTACATCCAGTTTGCTGAGTAGAGTGTTGGAGGCTATTTTGTAAATGACATCGCCAAAGTCAAGGATTGGTAGGATAGTCAGTTTTACGAGGGTATGTTTGGCAGCATGAGTGAAGGAGGCTTTGTTGCGAAATAGGAAGCCAATTCTAGATTTCATTTTGGATTGGAGATGCTTAATGTGAGTCTGGAAGGAGAGTTTACAGTCTAACCAGACACGACACCTAGGTATTTGTCCACATATTCTAAGTCAGAACCATCCAAGGTAGCGATGCTGGTCGGGCGGGCAGTTGTGAGCAGCAATCGGTTGAAGAGCATGCATTTAGTTTTACTAGCATTTAACAGCAGTTGGAGGCCACGGAAGAAGTGTTGTATGGCATTGAAGCTCGTTTGTAGGTTTTTTAACACAGTTTCCAAAGAAGGGCCAGATGTATACAGAATGGTGTCGTCTGTGTAGAGGTGGATCAGAGAATCACCAGCAGCAAGAGCGACACCATTGATATATAGAGAGAAAAGAGTCGGCCCAAGAATTGAACACTGTGGCACCCCCACAGAGACTGCCAGAGGTCCAGACAACAGGCCCTCAGACTTGACACACTGAACTCTATCTAGTTGGTGAACCAGGCGAGGCAGTACTTTGAGAAACCAAGGCTGTTGAGTCTGCCGATAAGAATGCGGTGATTGACAGAGTCGAAAGCCTTGGCCAGGTCAATGAAGATGGCTGCACACTACTGTCTTTTATCGATTGGCGGTTATGATATTGTTTAGGACCTTGAGTGTGGCTGAGGTGCACCCATTACCAGCTCGGAAACGAGATTGGATAGTGGAGATGGTACGGTGGGATTCAAAATTGTCGGTGATCTATTTGTTAACTTGGCTTTTGAAGATTTTAGAAAGGCAGGTTGGATATAGGTCTATAACAGTTTGGGTCTAGAGTGTCTCCCCTTTTGAGGAGGGGGATGACCGCGGCAGCTTTCCAATCTTTAGGGATCTCAGACGATACAAAACAGAACAGGCTAGTAATAGGGGTTGCAACAATTTCAGCTGATAATTTTAGAAAGAGACGGTCAGATTGTCTAGCCCAGCTATTTTGTAGGGGTCCAGATTTTGCAGCTCTTTCAGAACATCAGCTGTCTGTATTTGGGTGAAGGAGAAGCTGCTGCAGGGGGTGCTGAGCTGTTGGCCGGGATAGGGTTAGCCAGGTGGTGAGCATGGCCACCCGTAGAAAAAAAGCTTATTGAAATGATAGATTATCGTAGATTTATTGTGTTTCCTAGCCTCAGTGCAGTGGGCAGCTGGGCAGAAGTGCTTTTATTCTCCATGGACTTCAGTGTCCCAAAACCTTTTTTGAATTAGTGCTACAGGATGCACGTTTCTGTTTCAAAAAGCTAGCCTTAGCTTTCCCAGCTGACTGAGTATATTGGTTCCTGACTTGCATATCGCGGGGGCTATTTGTTGCTAATGCAGAACGCCACAGGATGTTTTTGTGCTGGTCAAGGGCAGTCAAGTCTAGGGTGAACCAAGGGCTATATCTGTTCTTAGTTCTAAATTTTTTGAATGATGCATGCTTATGCATGCAAGTTCAAATCCCAGAGCTGACAAGGTACAAATCTGTCGTTCTGCCCCTGAACAGGCAGTTAACCCACTGTTCCTAGGCCGTCATTGAAAATAAGAATTTGTTCTTAACTGACTTGCCTAGTTAAAGGTAAAAAAAATATATATATAAAAAAAATATATACGGCGAGCAAAGCACTTTTGAAGAGCAACCAAGCATCCTTTACTGACAGGATGAGGTCAATGTCCTTCCAGGATAAGTGATATGACATGCTATTCTATAAAATAATTTCTCCGTAATTAATATTAGCTGATTGAGCTAATCATGTAAATGTAATTAACTAGAGAGTCGAGCACAACAAAATAATATTTATAGAGCTGTTATCTTCCGAATAAACTCTTAAAGACCTAGTAATATTTTACATCAATAGCAGTCAATATTAATCAAAATCTTAATTCATGCTCATCTGAAAGTTGTAAATTCTCGGTTATCAGCATGAAACCTGGCTAACAAGTTGAACAAGCAATACAAAATTGGGTTTAATTATTTATTCACTAAATACCTAACTAATCACACAGAATTACACATACACATAATTAAATCATAACTTGATTACAAATGACGTCATAAAGGAAAACGTCCCTAGCGGGCGGAACAGATATGACAGCTTGTTATACAAAAGAAGGGGCTGGGTTTGAGTGAAAGAGCGGGAAGACTGAGGAACAAAGGCCAAAGCTGTGATATCGTAAATACGGTATCTTATGCATTCTAAATTACTGCCCATTTGGAAAAGGAAAATGCAATAAATATTTACTCTGAGCTGCGCTTCGGTAGGTTGGTGGTAGATGGAAGGCCGTGTTGCCCAACCGAGTCCTTTAAAGAATGTCTCTGGTTGTCAATTGGATACGTTGTAGTAACGTCATTGTGTGGTAGACGGGATACTCTGTCTGTTCCTTCCTAACCTGTGTTTGCATCTGCTGTTGCTAACTCAACGGCTAGGAGGTATCACTTCTGTAGTGAATAAGAGTTCAAAGTTCATACCATTCGCAACCAAAGCTCATGCTGATGTTGGCTTCGTTCTGTAGTTACCTGAACCATTCTGACATAGGACCGTTGTCCTCACATCCTCGGAACAGGAGGTTATATTGTCGTCAAGGGCTTATATAGGAAGGGAGAGGAGGGCGTGTTTGAAAACTTTAATAGCCCATGTCCCTTCACAGGGGCGGGCCACTGATTGAGCAGAGCCCTGTCTTATGAAAACCCAAATCTCACATTTTAGAAGCTAAAATCACATTTCATCCCCTCATGAATAATTTCATATTCAAACATTTCAATTAAACAACAATTTAAAGTGGCTAGTATACATTTATTACATAGATTTTTTAATTATTAAAGTGGCTAGAGATGAGTCAGTATGTTGGCAGCAGCTACTCAATGTTAGTGATGGCTGTTTAACAGTCTGATGGCCTTGAGATAGAAACTGTTTGTAAGTGTATCGGTCCCAGCTTTGATGCACCTGACATCGCCTTCTGGATGACAGATGGGTGAACAGGCAGTGGCTCGGGTGGTTGTTGTCCTTGATGATCTTTTTGGCCTTCCTGTGATATGGGGTGGTCTAGGTGTCCTGGAGGGCAGGTAGTTTGCCCCCGGTGATGTGTTGTGTAGACCTCACTACCCTCTGGAGAGCCTTACAGTTGTGGGCGGAGCAGTTGCCATACCAGGCTGTGATACAGCCCGACAGGATGCTCTCGATTATGCATCTGTAAAAGTTTGAGTGGTTTTGGCGACAAGCCAAATTTCTTCAGCCTCCTGAAGCGCCTTCTTCACCATGCTGTCTCTGTGGGTGGACCATTTCAGTTTCTCTGTAATGTGTACGCCGAGGAACTTAAAACTTTCCACCTTCTCCACTACTGTCCCATCGATGTGGATAGGGGGCTGCTCCCTCTGCCATTTCCTGAAGTCCACAATCACCTCCTTTGTTTTGTTGACATTGACTGTGAGGTTATTTTCCTGACACCACACTCTGAGGGCCCTCACCTCCTCCCTGTAGGCCGTCTCGTCGTTGTTGGTAATCAAGCCTACCACTGTAGTGTCATCTGCAAACCTGATGATTGAGTTGGAGGTGTGTTTGTGTGTGTGTGTGTGCGTGCATGCATGTGCAAGTGTGTGTCTAGATGGGATGTCTACATGAATAGAACAGTCTATCTAGTGAAGTCAAATGGAAAATGAGCTTTGGTTAAAAACGTAATTATTATTCATTAATTCAGGAAAGCGTTGAATACTAACTGTTCTTACAGAAGTGTGATTTACATGGAGACTGAGAATTAGTTTGGTCTAGACTGTATCTTTGTGATACATGCATCATCAGCCAGAACGGACATTTACATGATTTACAATTAAAATTCTAATTTCCCTAGTGAGTGTCCATGGCATTGTGTCCATGGCATTGTGAGTTTAGTAGATGATGGATGGGGTTCTGGGGGGGTAGGGGGTTGCTAGGGGTAGGGGGTAGGGGGTAGGGGTGTGGGACTAGACTGACAATACTGTAACTTAACAAATGGAAGGTGGAGAGGAAAAACAAAAATAACTCTGTGTCTGCCTGGGTGTTGATTGAGCTCTCTGTCTCTGAGCAGGGTTTTCTGGGTGATTGAGCTTTCTGTCTCTGAGCATGGTTTTCCGGCGGGTGCAGGTGCAGGGCTCAGCGGGGCCTGTCATTGGGTTAACCACAGGGGCACAGCACAACCAGCCCATCAACCTGCCTGGCGGGAGGGGAGGTAGTCACTGGCAGGGGCACAGCAATGTGTCTGGGACAGAGGGGGTCCAGGGTGGGTTCCAGAGCCGTGATGAACAGCCTTGCCAGGGCCCAGAGTGTGATTGGCAGTGATTAATTATTGGAGACATGTAACCAGTCTGACACAGACAGTCAGGAAGAGAAGCTCTACAGAATAGTGCCTCCTGTGAACATATCAACAAACTGGAGGAAATGTTCAGAGAATGAAACAAAAATAGACTTTCTTTCAACCTTATTTTTATGAAGAAATGTATTCAACAAATGCTTGTTGAAAAGTGTAGCAGTGTCATACCATTTAGAGTTTTGTTGTACTGGTTTTAGAGCCACTTTGATTGCCACTATGATAGCCATTATCATAGCCGCAATGATAGCCATTATCATACCCTCTATGATATTCACTAGGATAGATTCTATAATATCAAAATTTTAGCCACTGTGGTGGCCACTGTGGTAGCCACTGTGGTAGCCTCTCTGATAGCCTCTCTGATAGCCTCTCTGAAAGCCTCTCTGATAGCCTTTCTGATAGCCTCTCGGGTAGCCTCTCTGTTAGCCTCTCTAGTAGCCTCTCTGGTAGCGTCTCTGATAGCCTCTCTGGTATTCTCTCTGATAGCCTCTCTGGTAGCCTCTCTGATAGCCTTTCTGATAGCCTCTCGGGTAGTCTCTCTGTTAGCCTCTCTAGTAGCCTCTCTGGTAGCCTCTCTGATAGCCTCTCTGGTATTCTCTCTGATTGCCTCTCTGGTAGCCTCTCTGGTAGCCTCTCTGATAGCCTCTCTGGTAGCTTCTCTGATAGCCTCTCTGATAGCCTCTCTGGTAGCCTCTCTGATTGCCTCTCTGGTAGCCTCTCTGATAGCCTCTCTGATAGCCTCTCTGGTAGCCTCTCTGATAGCCTCTCTGATAGCCTCTCTGGTAGCCTCTCTGATTGTCTCTCTGATTGTCTCTCTGGTAGCCTCTCTGGTAGCCTCTCTGATAGTCTCTATGATGGCCACTATAATAACTTCTATGACATCCACTATGGTAGCCACTATGACAGCCACTATAATAGTCTCTACACCAGGCTACATTTCCTAACAGATGTTCATGAGAAATGCAACAGAACGGCTCTACAATGGCAGGTGTACTACAAAGGTTAGAATGGTTTGGAAACACACTTAGGGCATAGGACATTGCTGTGAACATATATGTTTAGGTGTACTGATGTAGGATCTTAATTTCGCTTAAAAGCGTTTATGTTAGGACATCTCTCTCAGCAGACAAATGGAGGGAAGGCATGCAATGGAACAGAGAGGTTTCAGGAAAAGCAGCACTTCCTGGTTGGATTTTCCTCAAGTTTTCACCTGCAATATCAGTTCTGTTACACTCACAGACAATATGTTGACAGTTTTGGAAACTTTAGAGTGTTTTCTGTCCTAATCTGACAATTATGTGCATATTCTAGATACTGGGCCTGTGAAATAGGCAGTTTCATTTGGGTACGTTTTTCATCCAAACATCAAAATACTGCCCCCTACACTCAAGAGGTTAATAATTTACATGTTAACATGGTAATGCAGTACTTAGTTAATAATTTACATGTTAACATGGTAATGGAGTACTTAGTTAATAATTTACATGTTAACATGGTAATGCAGTACTTAGTTAATCATTTACATGTTAACATGGTAATGCAGTACTTAGTTAATAATCTACTGTACATGTTAACATGGTAATGCAGTACTTAGTGTATTTATTTATTTATTTGGATCCCCAATAGCTTTTGCATAGGCAGCAGCTACTCTTCCTTGGATCCACAAAAAAAACACAAAACATGACAAGTAACAAAACACTAATATACCGTTACGGATAATGAACACAATTACACTTTACCTATGGAAATATGCCTGCCAGTACCATAACCCCACCACCACATGGGGCACGCTGTTCACAATGTTGACATCAGCAAACCGCTCACCCTCACAGCGCCATACATACTGTCTGCCATCTGCCCGGTACAGTTGAAACCGGGATTCATCAATGAAGAGCACACTTCTCCAGCGAGCCAGTGGCCATCGAAGGTAAGCATTTGCCCACTGAAGTCGGTTATGATGCCGAACTGCAGTCAGGTCAAGATTCTGGTGAGGACGAAGAGCATACAGAGGAGCTTCTTCTGACAGTTTGTGCAGAAATAATTTGTTTGTGCAAACCCACAGTTTCATCAGCTGTCCGGGTGGTCCTGTGATTTGGAGGTCCTGGGCTGGCGGGGTTACACGTGGTCTGCGGTTATGAGGCGTACTGCCAAATTCTCTAAGACAACGTTGGAGGCAGCTTATGGTAGGGAAGTTAACATTAAATTATCTGGCAACAGCTCTGGTGGACTGTGAAATTGTGTTGTGTGACAAAACTGCACATTTCAGTGGCCTTTTATCATCCCCTGCACAAGGTGCACTTGATCATGTGATCAATGATCATGCCGTTTAATCAGTTTCCTGATATGCCACACCTGATAGGTGTATGGATTATCTTGGCAAAGGAGAAATGCTCACTAACAGGGATGTAAACAAATTTGTGCACAATTTTAGAGAAATAATATTTTTGTGCTTATGGAACATTTCTCGAATCTTTGATTTCAGTATATGAAACATGGGATTAAAACTTTATAAATTGCATTTATATTTTTGTTCAGAGTGATCGCTTCTTCTTTCTGTTAAGTTCAGTCACAACATTTTTCAATGTACAGTATGTCAACCAATTAGCTGAGCAGCTTGACTTGTTTGCCACCTATTTTGCGTCTTTTCTTTGAACCATAGAATTTTTAAATTCATCATCAAATCCATGGGGCTCTAACAGTTCTCACAGTTAGTTTCTTAACAGTTAGATTCATACACATCAGACTAACATACATTTTTTACATCTTCCAAAAAATTGTATCATCTCTTATCTTTTACTTTAGCCCCAACCTTTGGCACTTTGGCTTTCCTTGTTATTGCCACAATGTTTTGGTCACTACAGCCAATATAAATGCATTGCTTTGGAGCAAAGCCCTGCAACATTACTGAAGATATGATCAATGCAAGTGGATATCACAGTTCCAACACTATTGCTATGCACACCCAGAAAATAGACCTCTCTGTTATCACACACATTATCAAGCACTCCTTCATTTTTGAAGAAATGAATTTATTCAAAACTGTTCAAATAATGTCTCTCTCTCTCTCTTTAAGTCAACTGCTTACTACATTTTATGCACTGCAGTGCTAGCTAGCTGTAGCTTATGCTTTCAGTACTAGATTCATTCTTTGTTTGGGTGGATAACATGTCAGTTCATGCTAAAAGAGCTCTGATAGGTTATGGGACGTCCTCCGGAAGTTGTCATAATTACTGTGTACGTCTATGGAAAGGGGTAATAACCATGAGCCTTCAAGGTTTTGTATTGAAGTCAATGTACCCAGAGGAGGACAGAAACGATCTGTCTTCTGGCTACACCATGGTGCTACCCTACAGAGTGCTGTTGAGGCTACTGTAGACCTTCATTGCAAAACAGTGTGTTTTAATCAATTATTTGATTAACTATTTGAGACTCCACTGCTCTGAACATATATAGCAACACCTCCCCTGTCTTTCATGTAGATGTTATATCCCTGTATTGCTACTGCTATATCATCAAAGGAATGATCTAACTGAATTTCAGACATGGCCTGTACAGTGCCTTCAGAAAGTATTCTCACTCTGACTTTTTCCACATTTTGTTGTGTTACAAAAGTGGTATTCAAATGTATTTAATCATAAGTTTTTGTCAACGATCTGCAGAAATAACTCTGTAATGTCAAAGTGGAAGAAAATTCTAACATTTGTCAAAATAAAAGACAAATATATCTGTCACGACTTCCGCCGAAGTGGAATATATCTGTTGTTTGGTTTAATGGGCTTCCCTATATTTAGTAGGTAGACCCGCCCTTGTTTTCTGCAATGGATCAAATGATGGAGAGGAAGGATCGATGGGAGAGGAGTGGCCTTCCCACCTCATCTCCAGCACCCCCTTCTCCAGCACCTCCTGTTCCTGCTACCGCATCCGGCTCTGGGGCTCTTCGGCTGGCGCTCCCACGGGAGTATGATGGAACGGCGGCGGGGTGTTAGGGTTTCCTCCTACAACTGGAAATTTACCTGGCGACCGTTCGTCCTACTCCCTCCGGAGAGGAGAGCGTGAGTGCCCTCGTCTCCTGTCTGACTGGACGAGCCCTAGAGTGGGCCAACACAGTGTGGAATGGTCCAGACTCGGCGAGGGATCATTACCCGAGTTCACCCGCCGATTCCGAGCTATATTTGACCACCCACCAGAGGTAGAATGTTCAATACAACTATTTTCTTTAAAAATCATTAAAACTATCCATAATTCCTATCAAGAATAGTATGAGTGATTAGGCAAAAGTTTTACTTTTTACTTAAGTTCTACACATTTTAAACATTTTCAGCTGCGGCTGGTGAACGGCTGTTCCTCCTGCATCAGGAGACGAGCAGCACGCATGACTTTGAACTGGAGTTCAGGACCTTGGCATCAGGAGCATGGTGGAACGACAGGGCCTTAATAGACCATTTCTGATGCAGCCTTAGGGAGGACGTCCACAGGGAGCTAGCGTGTCAGGACACCACCCTCACGCTGGATGAACTCATCAACATGGCCATACGTCTCGACAACCTGCTGGCTGCCCGCGGGTGTTCGGAACAGGTCCTGTCATTTCCATCTCCCAGCCCTCCTGCTCCTATCCCTATGGAGTTATGGGGGGCGGCTTCGAGGGGGACCGGAGGAGGAGTGTCCTCCTGCACCAGTTATGGTCGGCGAGGACACATGGCCGACCGGTGCTGGAGGGACTCGTCTGGGAGTCGGGAGGGCAGGCGGAGCACTACTCGATCACCCCAGGTGAGTAAGCACCAGACTCACCCAAAGCTTCCTGTCGGTCATATGTATGTGTTAACCTCTTTCCCTGGGTTTTCTCCCTCTCTACAGCATAAGACGCTAGTCGATTCAGGCGCAGCTGGGAATTTCATGGATCGGGGGCTCGCGTTAAGGCTAGGGATTCCCCTTGTGTCGACAGACGTACCTTTCGCCGTGCACTCCTTAGATAGCCGACCATTAGGGTCAGGAGTGTTCAGGGAGGCCACGGTGCCGCTGGACATGGTAACGCAGGGGAGTCATAAGGAGCAAATTAGTCTGTTCCTTATCGATTCACCTGCGTTTCCAGTGGTGTTGGGAATTCCCTGGCTAGCTCAGCACAACCCGGTGATTTCCTGGCGACAGGGGGCTCTTAAGGGGTGGTCAGAGGAGTGTTCAGGCAGGTGTATAGGAATTGCCGTTGGTGCGACTACGGTGGAGAGTCCAGACCAGGTTTCCACCGTGTGCATTCCCTTTGAATATGCCGATTTGGCTATCGCCTTCAATAAAAAGAGGGTGACCCAATTACCACCCCATCGTCGAGGGGACTGCGCGATAGACCTCCTGGAGAACGCTGCACTTCCTAGGAGTCACGTGTATCCATTGTCCCAGGAGGAGACAGTAGCTATGGAGACATATGTTGCTGAAACGCTGGGACAGGGGTACATTCGGCCCTCCGCATCACCCGTCTCTGCGAGCTTCTTTTTGTGAAGAAGGAGGGAGGTCTGCGTCCGCGCATTGATTATCGAGGTCTAAAGTCCATCACAGTTTAGTTACCCACTACCTCTCATCGCTACGGCGGTGGAATCATTTCACGGGGCGCGCTTCTTCACAAAACCGGACCTGAGGAGTGCGTATAATCTTGGTCAGGTGGCTGCTCCCATTACCTCACTGCTGAAGGGAGGACCGGTGCGCTTGCATTGGTCAACAGAGGCGGACAGAGCTTTCAGTCGTCTGAAGGAGCTGTTCACCAATACGCCCGTGTTGGTGCATCCGGACCCCTCTTTAGCGTTCATAGTGAAGGTGGACGCGTCTGAGGTGGGGGTCGTGTGGCCTTCCCCCGTTCCAGGGAAGTACCACGATCCTGGTCGTTGTGGATTGGTTTTCTAAGTCCTGCCGTCTCATCCTGTTGCCCGGTCTCCCTACGGCCCTGCAGACTGCGTAGGCCTTGTTTACCCATGTCGTACGGCACTATGGGGTGCCCGAGGACATCGTTTCTGATCGGGGCCCCCAATTCACGTCCAGAGTTTGGAGGGCGTTTATGAAGAGACTGGGGGTCTCGGTCAGCTTGACCTCGGGTTTTCACCCCGAGAGTAATGGGCAGGTGGAGTGCGTAAACCAGGATGTGGGCAGGTTTCTGCGGTCATATTGCCGGGACCGGCCCGGTATCTTCCTTGGGCTGAGCTCGCTCAGAACTCCCTCCGCCACTCCTCAACGAACATGTGCCCTTTTGAGTGTGTATTGGGTTACGGCGCACTGCGGGAACCGCGCGTCAGGGGGGGGGAAACTGTCACGACTTCCGCCGAAGTTGGCTCCCTTGCCTGTTCCGGCGGTGCTCGGCGGTCGTCGTCACCGTCCTACTAGTCGCCACCGATCCCTTTTTCATTTGTCTGTTTGTTTTGTCTTATTAGTTTCACCTGTATTTCTGTTGTTTGGTTTAATGAGCTTCCCTATATTTAGTAGGTAGACCCACCCTTGTTTTGTGCGGGATTGTCTTTATGTTACGTGTGTGCATTTTAGGTAGAATCAAACTTTTGATTATCTTCTCCCTGGACAGATATAGCAGTCCCAGAAACTGAGGCTAACTGAGTCGCCTGATCCAAATTCAAAAGGTAGCTAGTAACCAAACTTTGTCAATAGAAAACTTTTTCAGAGACTTTCAAAACAACACATCACGTGTAATACACTTTGCTTTGACATTGCCAGAAAGCTGCTAAAGACGTAGTTACATAACAGTAAGTGTTTATGCTGTCTAATGTAACCACTGCCTTTTCACTGCTGCTTTGCTTTAGGCCCAATAAATACACAGAGCTTTAGTTTACTATGTGCCTGACTGTGTTATCTCTAAGTCTGTTCTGTTTTGTGTTTGGACGTTTGTTGACTCAATTCAGATGCCACTTCTCAATAGCTTTTCTGTGTGCTGACACTGACAGTCAAAGGTTCAGAATTGTTCTGTTTGTAGGGGGCCGTGTTGAAGTCAGACTCAACATGGCCAGACAGTGTGCTCATCTGGGTCAGGCTCAGGGGTCTTACTGAACACCAGGGAGGGAGTTTGAATCTGGTGTTAGTCTTGATCATGTCTGTCTGGGGACCTTAACATTGTCTCTCCTGTCTCCTTACAGGCCTGGCTCTGGCCTTGCACTGACTTTACAGCTGCATGTAACAGCCAGAAGTGGCCATGTGTGTCTAGAGTGTACATCCCAGTGAGATTGTGTTTGTTTGTTGTGGTGTGGTTGTAATGGACTGAGGACAGAGAGGGTGATTATGGCTGGATCATGTGGTTAGGTGGTCTTTGTCATGGGCTTCACAGCCATGGGGTTGGAATTGAAGAGACTGTAGCAGGAGTAAGTGTTAACTGTTTGTGAGTATTTTATACATGGCTTCTTTTGTTTGTCAACGTTTCCATACTTACAAATGAATCAATTCAATACGTTTATATTTAATGTTACTTCGACCCTGTTGTAATCCCCTTGGCAATTTCAAATTACTAGCAGCCGTAATCTAATCCAAATAACAACACTTTTAGGAGAAACAAATGCCAAACATTAAGTCATGACGAGTCTTGTTTGATCTGTTTGTCCTGCTTGTTATGAACATGATGTTGGGCTTTTTCTAGGGATTTATCTGGAAGAATTGATCTCCACTTATAAACTGGGTGTTTCGAGACCTGAATGCTGATTGGCTCAAAGCCGTGGTATATTTAAGCAATAAGGCCCAAATCAAATTGATTTATATAGCCCTTCTTACATCAGCTGATATCTCAAAGGGCTGTACAGAAACCCAGCCTAAAACCCCAAACAGCAAGCAATGCAGGTGTTGAAGCACGTTGGCTAGGAAAAACTCCCTAGAAAGGCCAAAACCGAGGAAGAAACATAGAGAGGAACCAGGCTATGAGGGGTGGCCAGTCCTCTTCTGGCTGTGCCGGGTGGAGATTATAACAGAACACGGCCAAGATGTTCAAATGTTAAATGAATGAATTAAATGACCAGCATGGTCAAATAATAGGTCTGGGACAGGTAGCACGTCCGGTGAACAGGTCAGGATTCCATAGCCGCAGGCAGAACAGTTGAAACTGGAGCAGCACCACATCCAGGTGGACTGGGGACAGCAAGGTGTCATCATGCCAGGTAGTCCTGATGCATGGTCCTACGGCTCAGGTTCTCAGAGAGAGAGAAAGAAAGAGAGAAAGAGAGAATTAGAGAGAGCATACTTAAATTCACACAGGACACCGGATAAGACAGGAGAAGTACTCCAGATATAACAAACTGACCCTAGCCCCCCGACACATAAACTACTGCAGCATAAATACTGGAGGCTGAGACAGGAGGGGTCAGGAGACACTGTGGCCCCATCCAATGATACCCCCGGACAGGTCCAAACAGGAAGGATATAACCCCACCCACTTTGCCAAAGCACAGCCCCCACACCACTAGAGGGATATCTTCAACCACCAACATACCATCCTGAGACAAGGCCGAGTATAGCCCACAAAGATCTCCGCCACGGCACAACCCAAGGGGGGGCGCCAACCCAGACAGGAAGATCACATCAGTGACTCAACCCACTCAAGTGATGCACCCCTCCTAGGGAAGGCATGAAAGAGCACCAGTAAGCCAGTGACTCAGCCCCTGTAATAGAGTTAGAGGCAGAGAATCCCAGTGGAAAGAGGGGAACCGGCCAGGCAGAGACAGCAAGGGCGGTTCGTTGCTCCAGAGCCTTTCCGTTCACCTTCACACTCCTGGGCCAGACGACACTCAATCATATGACCCACTGAAGAGATGAGTCTTCAGTAAAGACTTAAAGGTTGAGACCAAGTTTGCGTCTCTCACATGTGTAGGCAGACCATTCCATAAAAATGGAGCTCTATAGGAAAAAGCCCTGGCTCCAGCTGTTTGCTTAGAAATTCTAGGGACAATTAGGAGGCCTGCGTCTTGTGACCATAGCGTACATGTAGGTATGTACGGCAGGACCAAATCAGAGTGATAGGTAGGAGCAAGCCCATGTAATGCTATGTAGGTTAGCAGTAAAACCTTGAAATCAGCCCTTGCCTTGACAGGAAGCCAGTGTAGGGAGGCTAGTACTGGAGTAATATGATCAAATGTTTTGGTTCTAGTCAGGATTCTAGCAGCCATATTTAGCACTAACTGAAGTTTATTTAGTGCTTTATCCGGGTAGCCGGAAAGTAGAGCATTGCAGTAGTCTAACCTAGAAGTAACAAGAGCATGGATACATTTTTCTGCATAATTTTTGGAATTTGTTTTTTGCAATGTTACGTTGATGGAAAAAAGCTGTCCTTGAAACAGTCTTGATATGTTCGTCAAAAGAGAGATCAGGGTCCAGAGTAACGCTGAGGTCCTTCACAGTTTTATTTGAGACGACTGTACAACCATTAAGATTAATTGTCAGATTCAACAGAAGATCTCATTGTTTCTTGGGACGTAGAACAAGCATCTCTGTTTTGTCTGAGTTTAAAAGTAGAAGGTATGCAGCCATCCACTTCCTTATGTCTGAAACACAGGCTTATAGCGAGGGCAATTTTGGGGCTTCACCATGTTTCATTGAAATGTACAGCTGTGTGTCATCCGCATAGCAGTGAAAGTTAACATTATGTTTTCGAATGACATCCCCAAGAGGTAAAATATATAGTGAAGACAATAGTGGTTCTAAAACGGAACCTTGAGGAACACCGACATTTACAGGTGATTTGTCAGAGGACAAACCATTCACAGAGACAAACTGATATCTTTCCGACAGATAAGATCTATACCAGGCCAGAACTTGTCCGTGTAGACCAATTTGGGTTTCCAATCTCTCCAAAAGAATGTGGTGATCGATGGTATCAAAAGCAGCACTAAGGTCTAGGAGCATGAGGACAGATGCAGAGCCTCGGTCTGATGCCATTGAAAGGTCATTGATGGGGTGATGATGGGGTCTAAAACCAGACTGAAGCATTTCGTATACATTGTTTATCTTCAGGAAGGCAGTGAGTTGCTGCGCAACAGCCTTTTCTAAAAGAAATTAGAGGAATGGAAGATTCGATATAGGCCGATTAGTTTTTTATATTTTCTGGGTCAAGGTTTGGTTTTTTCAAGAGAAGCTTTATTACTGCCACTTTTAGTGAGTTTGGTACACATCTGGTGGATAGAGAGCCATTTATTATGTTCAACATAGGAGGGCCAAGCACAGGAAGCAGCTCTTTCAGTAGTTTAGTTGGAATAGGGTCCAGTATGCAGCTTGAAGGTATAGAGGCCATGATTATTTTCATCATTGTGTCAAGAGATATAGTACTAAAACACTTGAGTGTCTCTCTTGATCCTAGGTCCTGTCAGAGTTGTGCAGACTCAGGACAACTGAGCTTTGAAGGAATACGCAGATTTAAAGAGGAGTCCGTATTTTGCTTTCTAATAATCATGATCTTTTCCTCAAAGAAGTTCATGAATTTATTACTGCGGAAGTGAAAGCCATCCTCACTTGGGGAATGTTGCTTTTTAATTAGCATTGCGACAGTATCAAAAATAAATGTACGATTGTTCTTATTTTCCTCAATTAAGTTGGAAAAATAGGATGAGGTGTGGGCAGCTGTAAGGTCTCTTCGATACTGCACGGTACTGTCTTTCCAAGCTAGTCGGAAGACTTCCAGTTTGGTGTGGCGCCATTTCCATTCCCATTTTCTGGAAGCTTGCTTCAGAGCTCGGGTATTTTCTGTATACCAGGGAGCTAGTTTCTTATGAGAAATGTTTTTAGTTTTTAGGGGTGAAACTGCATCTAGGGTATTACGCAAGGTTAAATTGAGTTCCTCAGTTAGGTGGATAACTGATTTTTGTCCTCTGATGTCCTTGGGTAGGCAGAGGGAGTCTGGAAGGGCATCAAGGAATCTTTGTGTTGTCTGAATTTATAGCACGACTTTTGATGCTCCTTGGTTGGGGTCTGAGCAGATTATTTGTTGCAATTGCAAACGTAATAAAATGGTGGTCCGATAGTCCAGGATTATGAGGAAAAACATTAAGATCCACAACATTTATTCCATGGGACAAAACTAGGTCCAGAGACATGTTGGACAAAACCCACTGAGTCGATGATGGCTCCGAAACCCTTTTGGAGTCGGTCTGTGGAGTTTTTCATGTGAATATTAAAGTCACCAAAAATGTGAATATTATCTGCTATGACTACAAGGTCCGATAGGAATTCAGGGAACTCAATGAGGAACACTGTATATGGCCCAGGAGGCCTGTAAACAGTAGCTATAAAAAGTGATTGAGTAGGCTACATAGATTTCATGACTAGAAGCTCAAAAGACGAAAATGTCATTTTTTTTTTTTGTAAATTGAAATTTGCTACTGTAAATTTTAGCAACACCTCCGCCTTTGCGGGATGCACGGGGTATATGGTCACTAGTGTAACCAGGAGGTGAGGCCTCATTTAACACAGTAAATTCATCAGGCTTAAGCCATGTTTCAGTCAGGCCAATCACATCAAGATTATGATCAGTGATTAGTTAATTGACTATAATTGCCTTTGAAGTAAGGGATCTAACATTAAGTAGCCCTATTTTGAGATGTGAGGTATCATAATCTCTTTCAATAATGACAGGAATGGAGGAGGTCTTTATCCTAGTGAGATTGCTAAGGCGAACACCGCCATGTTTAGTTTTGCCCAACCCAGGTCGAGGCACAGATATGGTCTCAATGGGGATAGCTGAGCTGACTACACTGACTGTGCTAGTGGCAGACTCCACTAAGCTGGCAGGCTGGCTAACAGCCTGGCCTGCACCCTATTTCATGTGTAACTCTGTGTTGTTGTCTGTTCACACTGCTATGCTTTATCTTGGCCAGGTCGCAGTTGCAAATGAGAACTTGTTCTCAACTAACCTACCTGGTTAAATAAAGGTGAAATAAAAAAATAAAAAAAATAAAAAATTGTGGAGCTAGAGGAGTTAGAGCCCTGTCTATGTTGGTAGATAATATGAGAGCAGCCCTCCAGCTAGGATGGAGTCCGTCACTCCTCAGCAGGCCAGGCTTGGTCCTGTTTGTGGGTGAGTCCCAGAAAGAGGGCCAATTATCTACAAATTCTATCTTTTGGGAGGGTCAGAAAACAGTTTTCAACCAGCGATTGAGTTGTGAGACTCTGCTGTAGAGCTCATCACTCCCCCTAACTGGGAGAGGGCCAGAGACAATTACTCGATGCCGACACATCTTTCTAGCTGATTTACATGCTGAAGCTATGTTGCACTTGGTGAACTCTGACTGTTTCATCCTAACATCGTTGGTGCCGACGTGGATAACAATATCTCTATACTCTCTACACTCGCCAGTTTTAGCTTTAGCCAGCGCCATCTTCAGATTAGCCTTAACGTCGGTAGCCCTGCCCCCTGGTAAACAGTGTATGATCGCTGGATGATTCATTTTAAGTCTAATACTGCGGGTAATGGAGTCGCCAATGACTAGGGTTTTCAATTTGTCAGAGCTAATGGTGGGAAGCTTCGGCGTCTCAGACCCCGTAACGGGAGGAGTAGAGACAAGAGAAGGCTCGGCCTTAGACTCAGACTGGTTAATGGGGAAAACCGGTTGAAAGTCTCAGACCCCGTAACGGGAGGAGTAGAGACAAGAGAAGGCTCGGCCTTAGACTCAGACTGATTAATGGGGAAAACCGGTTGAAAGTTTGTCGGCTGAATGATAAACCATGAGAAAATTGTCCGGCTGCGGGGACCGTGCGAGAGGATTTATACTAACGTTACAATCTGTACTTACTGGTGGCACAGATGCTGTTTCGTCCTTTCCTACACTTAAATCACCCTTGCCTAACGATTGCGTCTGAAGCTGGGCTTGCAACTCAGCTATCTTCGCCCTAAGGCGATCGTTCTCCTGTATATTATGAGTACAGCGACTGCAATTAGAAGGCATCATGTTAATGTTACTACTTAGCTTCGGCTGTTGGAGGTCCTGACGAACCATGTCCAGATAAAGCGTCCGGAATGAAATAAAGTTGAGTGAGGGAAAAACCAAACATTTAAACGGTAATTAAAAAGTAAAACAAGTAAAAAACGTAAAGTTGTCAGGTAGCAAAGTAAGGTTGGCAACAAAACACACAAAACGCACAGCAACACGTAAACAAGTCTGCATGTTGTGACCGGAAAAAGGGGGTGTGGTATATGGCCAATATACCACGACTAAGGACTGTTCTTATGCACGACGCAATGCTGAGTGCCTGGAAACAGTCTTTAGCTGTGGCATATTGTCCATATAACACAAACCCCCGAGGTGCCTTATTGCTATTAGAAACTGGTTACCAATGTAATTACAGCAGTAAAAATACATGTTTTGTCATACCTGTTGTATACGGTCTGATATACCACGGCTGTCAGCCAATCAGCATTCAGGGCTCGAACCAACCAGTTTATAATAGACTGTATACCACGCTTATGATAAATCATGTATTTGTACTTCTCTAATTATGTTGGTAACCAGTTTATAATAGCAATAAGGCATTTTGGGTGCTTGTGGTATATTGCCAATATACCACGGCTAAGGGCTGTTTCCAGGCACTCTGCGTTGCGTCGTGCATAAGAACAGCCCTTAGCCGTGGTATATTGGCCATATACCACACCCCCTCAGGCCTTATTACATAATTAGACTACCCCGGTCCCTTGGGGTTTAGCTCTACTATGCTGTCCTTTTAAGTTTCCCACCATAATCAAGTCAAACATTTATTCAGTTACATAATAATATATTTTTTTGCATTCCTTGAAGTAAATGGTGATATGATACATATGTATGAGAGAGAGGGAGAAGTGAGGGAGAGAACGAAAGACAGAGCAGGGAGTGTGTCTGTTGGGCCCTTGCTGAAATAGAAATTGATGTTGATGACTTCAGATCCAGGGTTGTATGTGTATCAATGACAGCTTACCCGCTCCCTCCCTTTACCCATTCCAAAATATGAAAATGTTTTCAAATACTGAAATAGAGGTCTTCCAATGATTATGTGAGAAGGAATAGAATTGAACAAATCCTCTTCTGGTGCCTTCTTGGAACATTATGTTATTATTGTGACCTTCTCACAAGGTTGATGAGGTAAAGTCTTCTCGTTGCCTCTAACTCACGACCCACCTGAGTACTGCTTGACGGAAACAGAAACAGAAATGCAAATGAAAGGGTTTCATAACACCTTATTTATATAAAGATGATTCTGTTTCTCTGCAGAGACTCCAACTGTGCTCCTTTTTAGTGTTTGAAACACACAGAAATAGTTTCTCAAAGGTACATCTTGCTTCATTAGTGAAACAAGGGATGATAATTACTGGATTCATGTACTAAAGATGCTATGTTGAAAGAGGCAGCCTCAAGCAATCTAAAAGCTGAAGTTGACAATAAGTTAAAGCTTTTAAGTGGACATTTTAGTAATTAGCTTAATCCTAATAGTAAGGGTTAACGATGAAGGATTTCATTCCACTATGGCATCATGAGGTGTATGGTCTCAGAGTTACTTAGAGAGTTCATACTCTAGTCCATTATCATTCTTGAGGGATTCCTATACTGTTACAGTCTTTGAATATAAGCCAATTCAGAGTTATAAGTAATGGCGGATTTACAATCCCATGTGGCTCCCAGGACCAGGACAAAGCGGCTGTGTAAAACCCAGTGAAATCTGATTCCCTTTCGTGACTTTCTCTTTTACAGCTCTCTTTGAAGGATTTACCCAATATATGGCTGTGGGTGGCAGTTTGAAGGTTTACTGTTATGCTAGCATGATTTCAGTTTGTGTGACTAATTCGTAGACTCTTAAAGGTTGTGGTTTTGTAGCTTTTTTGCATTGATTGATTCTATTGGTTCGGTCTGGGCGAGAAAGAGCAATGTGAGAAGGAGGTTGACAGACAGCTGTTAAACTTCTCCCCATGTGTGTTTTCTCTGATGGTGTGATTTGGTGAAAGGGCAACAGACTGACAGGATTAGAGGTAGACAGCACACACAGCCCTACAGATGTGACGTGTTGTCAAGTGTCAGTTGTGCAGAGGTGAGGACGGAGTCAGGCGCAGGACACAGAACTGAGTAAAACAAAGTACTTTACTCTGAAAAATAAATCTGCCAAAATAAATCCACACAGGGAATAACAAACCCTAACACAAAATACTAACACAAGACCAGGAACAATCACGCACAAAACATAATGAGAACCAGAGGGTTAAATAGGCAAATAATAATGTAATGGGAACCAGGTGTGTACAATCAAGACAAAACAAATGGAAAAAGAAACGTGGATCGGTGGCAGCTAGAAAGCCGGCGGCGGAAATCGTGACACGTGTCTGTGTGTGTGCATGCGGCGTACATGCGTGCATGTGTTGTTTAGTCCATTGGGCTCGTGTCAACTTGGCTTAATGTTCTGTCATTAACCATCCCCATAGTGGATGTGTAGTGTCCAGGGGAACGGACCTGCAGTGAGCTGTACATGGGTAAAACTTCCACTACAGTAGGGAGATATATCATAAATCCTCCACTAACTGCCTAAAATATATTTTTGAAATGTCATTCTGCACTGAGGCGTCCATTGGCATATGATGGGGAAAAATGTTCTGTTCAGGAAGCTGTAGCTTGACATTTGAGATTAACTTCTTATAGAATAATAACACTTACAAGACAGTTACATTTTATAGTGATAGACCCGGTCTACTTGAAAACCAATTTGGATTATTCATGATAGTTGATTAGATGCCGTTATCCATGTGATACAACAAGTGTTTGTTAAAATCAGTTAGAGAGGCAAGTGCATGTCAAACTTATGAATTATGAGTAAAAATGGGTTTTTCCACTGAATTTCTGTCTGTAGAAGATGTTTTTGTGCACATTGTTTTATACCAATGGAGACAGAAACTTTTTAAGATGTGAAAAACATCAAAGTGCCTCTCTTGAGATTGTGCTTTATGAAAGGTTTAGAACTCATGTATCAGCATCCATCTAAGAAAGTGTAGCAAAAGAGAAAGAGAGAGAGTATGTTCAGATGAAAAACAGCCTCACACTCCAGACAATGTCTATCATTCCTCTGCTGCTTATTTTCATTTCATCTTGCTGAAAGAGAGAACTGTATTTCACTGCAGAAAAAAGCCAGACACTGACAATGTAAAAGTTCCCAGCATCTCCAGCATGAGATAAGAAAACCGTGACAGAAGACATGTGTGTGTGTGTGTGTGTGTGTGTGTGTGTGTGTGTGTGTGTGTGTGTGTGTGTGTGTGTGTGTGTGTGTGTGTGTGTGTGTGTGTGTGTTTGTGTGTGTGTGTGTGTGTGTGTGTGTGTGTGTGTGTGTGTGTGTGTGTGTGTGTGTGTGTGTGTGTGTGTGTGCGCGCGTGCATAATGTATGTTTTGGCTTTGGCCTCCTTTTGTAAAGTCTTAAGGATTCTTTAGGGAAGGCCTCTGACAGCTGGTTTCCCAGGGAGTTGTGATAAAGAGTGATAAGGTATACATATGTCTGCCTGTTGACGTTTCTGTCATCCTCTACAGAGGAGCATGGAGTCCCCAGACCAGGTGTATTTACAAGACAGGTGCTGTGAGGAGCTTAAATGGACAGGATGCAAGAGACTAAGAGAGAGAGAGAGAGAGATCTTGCTGCTGTGCCATCACAGCAGCAAGATTTGTGACCTGTTGCCACGAGAAAAGGGAAACCAGTGAAGAACACACACCATTGTAAATACAACCCATATTTATGCTTATTTATTTTATCTTGTGTCCTTTACCATTTGTACATTGTTAAAACACTGTATATATATAATATGACATTTGTAATGTCTTTATTGTTTTGAAACTTCTGTATGTGTAATGTTTACTGTTCATTTTTATTGTTTATTTCACTTTATATATTATCTACCTCACTTGCTTTGGCAATGTTAACACATGTTTCCCATGCCAATAAAGCCCTTGAATTGAATTGAATTGAATTGAATTGAATTGAATTGAATTGAGAGAGAGAGAGAGAGAGAAAGAGAGAGAGAGAGGAGGGAAGGGAACCTTTAAGAGGTTGAAAGGGGCAGAGTGATCAGGATACAGATGGTAGATTGGAGGTTCAGAACTTCATGTACAGTATGTTTTCAATCTTCTTATTTTTTCAATCTGTTTTTAGCGTTTCCCTTCTCTTGCTGTGTACGGCATGTCTTAAGTCATGTTTAAAAAAATCTATAAATATTTTAGTTTTTTAATCATGGGTTTCAACGAGGGAATCACATTTTATCCAAACCTCATTCTTTATTTGTATGATCCAAGTGCTTTTTCTGGGCCATGAAAGTGGATTATCTTTTCTGAGTGATTTCTCTCCCTCTCTTAGCTAGAGTCTCGCTGCTTGCTTGTGCGCTTGCTCAGCCACTAGGGAATCAATGGCCTCATCTCTGAAGAAACACACACTCACATCACATCACACACATACACACACACACACACACACACACACGCACACACACACACACACACACACACACACACACACACACACACACACACACACACACACACACACACACACACACACACACACACACACACACACACACTTCTTACTAATGTAATATTATAAGGTAATAATGGAGCAATCTAAATTTGTATAATGCACAATGTTTTGTTTAACGTAATGTTTTATCCCTGTTTGGACCACAGACAGAGTAGATGCTGCCTGGCAACAGCTAATGGGGATCCTAATAAAATACTTTATCTCCTGAAAGCTCGGAATGGTCAGAGTCGCTATGACCCGGGTTAACCCAATAACCATCAACTCCATCTCTCTTCTAGGTCCATAGTATTATACAGCACCTTCCACTCCAACAAACCCAACAAACCCACATAACTGACAGAAATAAATTCTGCTTAAGACTACATGTCCAGAATAGTGGAGATCGTAAATCAACATTTCAAATAGTTTGGAATAGCCTACATTGACGATTACATGGAATGCACACAGACAAAGTATTCTATACAAATTCAATGAACAATGATAGCAGAAACAACCAATAAGCCAATTACATGTATAATGTATACTGAACAAACATATAAATGCAATATGTAAAGTGTGCTGAAATAAAAGATCCCAGAAATGTTCCATTCTCTCAAATGTTGTGCACACATTTGTTTACATCGCTGTTAGTGAACATTTCTCATTTGCCAATATAATGCATCTACCTGACAGGTGTGGCATGTTCTGGGACAATAAAAGGCCAGTCTAAAATGTGCAATTTTGTCACACAACACAATACCACAGATGTCTCAAGTTTTGAGGGAGTGTGCAATTGGCATGCTGACTGCAGGAATGTCCACCAGAGCTATTGCCAGAAAAATTTATTGTAATTTCTCTACCATAAGCCTCCTCCAACGTCATTTTTCTGAATTTGGCAGTACGTCCAACCGGCCTCACAACCGCAGACCACGTGTAACCACACCAGCCCAGGACCTCCACATCCGGATTATTCAGCTGCGGGATTTTCAGAGTCCAGCCAACCAGACAGCTGATAAAACTGTGGTCGTTGTCCTCAGTGGGAAAATGCTCACCTTCGATGGCCTCTGGCATGCTGGAGAAGTGTGCTCTTCATGGATGAAATCAGGTTTCAACTGTACCAGGTGTTGTGTGGGTGAGCATGTTTGAAATGCTCTGGATCGATGTGTACGATAGCGTGTTCCAGACCTCGCCAAAATCCAGCAACTTCACACAGCCATTGAAGAGGAATGGGACAACATTCCACAGGCCACAATCAACAACCGGATCAACTCTACGTGAAGGAGATGTGTCACGCTTGCATGAGGCAAATGTTGGTCACACCAGATAGAGACTGGTGTTCTTTTAAGGTATCTGTGACCAACAGATGCATATCTGTATTCCCAGTCATGTGAAATAAATAGATTAGGGCCTAATTAATTCATTTCAATTGACTGATTTCCTTAAATGAACTGTTACTCAGTAAAATCTTTTAAGTTGTTGCATGTATATTTTTTTGTTCAGTGTACCATTTTAGAGCAGTGAGAAGCATAGAACTGTATTCAATGACCGGTGGCATGTTGTAAACATGCAATGATGGTGATGATGGTGTTTTCCATGGAGCATAGGAGTTAGTTATTAAAAGAGGGCCTCTTCTGCTGTAAAGGACCGTTTTTCAGCTTGCAACTCAGTCTACACCACTGAAACCAAAACATGTTTTTCATGTTTCACGTTGTTTTTTTTTTATTATGTTGTTCTGTAAAGATTGTATTTTTAGACTTGAGTACAAAAGTGTGAATTGTTTCTTGTCTCCAAGGAACAGAAGCTGCTTCAGGGTCCCCTTTCTTTAATGGCTTAAGGATTTAGTCTGTATCTTCAATTATGCCAATTTTGACACATTTGGACTTAATATTGTACAAAACAAGTAACCAAAATATTGCTACTAACAACCTTGGTTTTCTGTGCAGGACTGGACAGAGTAGAATAGAATAGAAACAAATTTATATTGTCCACAAAAAGTGGAAATTTGCCTCTGTCTGTGAGAAGATCTAGATCATGTGGGATTTACAGTTTCTATTGTTGTTAATCAATTACTTACTATTAGAGTAGCGTTGAAATGAACGAGTTCTGTTGTTTTGTCTGTTATCATGATTTGCAATAGGGAAGTGACTTGAGATATTCTACCTGCCAAACAGACGTGTTTCCCGTGACAGTGAGGGATGGGAGGACTGGTTATCTCTCTGTAAAGTTGTGTGATTAAAGCAGGTCAGACAAGCTGTCACTGACTCGAATAAACTCAACACATCACCAGCAGAAACTTTATCGCCTCTCCAGCCGCCAGATTGGTTCAATAACAAAATGCTGTCTTGGCTTCCATTGGCCCATCAGTGTTTAACAGTGTTTATTTCCGGCTTGAGTGGTTGGCTCATAGTTAGGGAAATGGCTTCTGTAATTCACATGCTGCTGTGGACCTAAAGAGTATTTTTCCCAAGGCTATGTGTAGTCTTAGAGTGCTATGGTCACATACACAAGCACACAATCAATCAATCAAATGTATTCATTAAGCCCTTCTTACATCAGCTGATGTCACAAAGTGCTGTACAGAAACCCAGCCTAAAACGTCAAACACCAAGCAATGCAGGTGTAGAAGCACGGTGGCTAGGCAAAACTCCCTAGAAAGGCCAGAAGCTAGGAAGAAACCTAGAGGAACCAGGCTATGAGGGGTGGCCAGTCCTCTTCTGGCTGTGCCGGGAGGAGATTATAACAGAACATGGCCAAGATGTTCAAATGTTCATAGATGACCAGCAGGGTCAGCAGGATCACTATAGCAAATAATAATAATCACAGTGGTTGTTGAGGATGCAAAAGGTCACACACACTGTGTTACTTAAAAAATGAAGGAGCACCACATCGATGGTGTGTTAAAACGTTGTGTGTGTTAACTGTAGTGGTACCCATGGTGCTGGAGATCAGAAGTGTCCTGGGAGAGAAAGGCAAGGTTGAGGTTGCCAGGATCAGAGTAGTGCAGAAGGTGTCGTATGCTGAAGCAGTGAAGAGATTAGTAGAGGAAGATGGGTCCAATGCGAGGGATCCTAAGAGGCTCCCTGTGAGTAGGGAGAGGCCAAATGAGAGTGATAGGAATAACATATGCTTCAGTTAAGAACAAATGTACCTTGTGAGCAGGGCTATAAATAAATACAAATATTTTGTAGAACTGGTGCTCCCAACTTGAAAAAGTTAGGAGCAACCACATGAAATTTAGGAGCACCAGAATTGTTTTATTGATTGAGATACAACCTATATTGGGCCTATACCAATTTTAGCAACTATAGCTAGATATTTCATTAGCATTTTCATGATTGAGTATGCATAATGTCAGCCATATGAAAAATAAATAACAAAGTGTGTTTGGTGTTTTATTTCCATGGTACTATAAAAAACAACACTGACACATTTAAAAATCTAATGTAAATGCTTAAATGACAAATAATTTCTCATGTTTGCCATTTCATTTCCTTGTTGTGATTGCATGAATTGTGACAAAAAGATAAATAATGATCAATTCGCAATTGACAATTAGTTTCCATACCCTGTGGTTTAAGACAAACCCTGTGGTTTAAGTCAAAATTCTAATGATCAATCAAATACCATAAATCAATCGCAATGCTTAATTTTGCTATTTAGTTTCTTCATTTGTCATTTTCGATTGTCATTCAAACACTGTAGGTGGGGTTTCGGTAACGCGAGGCGGAAGAGGTTGCCTGTGCTTGCTGGCAACAGTCATTTTCGGTCATAACTGTATCAATGTGGCGTGGGTAGACAGAAGTTTGAGTCCCAGGGGTTTCGAATATGGACGATGAAGACGGGAGGTTGATAGGCATCAAGTGCAAAAATTGAAAAAAGTATTTCAGTTGCTCGGAAGAGAACATGAGGAAGAAAGCAGAAAAGTTGACGAAACAAAAGGAAAAAACCCTGGGACAAGAGAGGATGTTGAGAGAAGTACAAAAATGGGAAATCATGCTACAGCAGTTCAGAAAGTAAAAATGACAAGAGGGAAGATGGTGGCAGGGTCGAGTGAACAAGGAAAAACCCTGGGGAAAGAGAAGATGTTGGGTGTCAAGTACAAAACTAGAAAACAGTACATTAATAGCTCAGAACGTGAAACTGAGGAGAGTGACATGAGTTGAAGAAAGAGAGGAAGACGTTTTAAAAAATGGAGGAGCGGATTCGGAGCTGCAAAGTGTGGAGGTTGATGTGTCTGTGAAGAGTGGGAAGAAATAAAAGGATGACAAAGATGATTCTGGCCCTGTGGGAGTGAGATTTTAGGGGAGAATAGATCCCTGCCTGAATGGATCCCTGGCTGATCCATATGTAGTGTCAGGTTGAGTCGGTGAAAGTAACTGGAAGTGGACTCGTGATGATTTGTTGTGTTTTTTTGGTCCAGAGGGAGCAGACACTCAGCACCACGTGCCTAAGGACAAAAACTGACTTGTTTTCCTCTCAGAGCAGTGCACCGTTGAAAGGAGTGAAAACTGTGGTGGCATTAACTGTTAAATAGGATCAACTGAAATGGAAGATTCCCAGTGTCTGAGACGACTGCCATTTGTTGCGGCGCAGACCGGCAGAGAGCGTGGTGAAACAGAAAAGACACTGTCTGTACTGCTGAGTTTTGATGTAAAGTCTTTACCCAACAAAGTCAAGTTAGGATGTGTACTGACACATATCCTGTATCCATTTGTCCTGAACCCATTAAGGTGTTTTAGGTGCCAAGGTTATGGTCATGTTGCAGCAGTGTGTAGAAGGGAGATTCCTAGATGTCAGAAGTGTGCAGGAGTGCATGAGACAAAGGAATGTGTGTTATTCATGGAAAAAGTTGTGTGTATTAACTGTAGCATTACCCATGGTACTGGAAATCAGAAGTGTCCTGGGAGAGAAAGGCAAGGTTGAGGTTGCCAGGATCAGAGTAGTACAGAAGGTGTTGTATGCTGAAGCAGTGAGGAGATTAGTAGAGGAAGATGGGTCCAGTGTGAGGGATCCTAAGAGGCCCCTTCTTTGAGTAGAAAGAGGCCAATAGAGAACGATAGATAAAATGTGCTTTGGTAAGGTTGATTTCTTAGCATTCATACGCATGGTTATCAACTGTAACACAGAAATGGAACATAAATCACAGAAAATATACAGTACCAGTCAAAAGTTTGTACACACCTACTCACTCAAGGGCTTTTCTTTATTTTTACTATTTTATATTTTGTAGAATAGTAAGGAAGGCATCAAAACTATAAAATAGCACATATGGAATTATATAGTAACCAAAAGGTGTTAAACAAATCAAAATATATGTTATATTTGAGATTCTCCAAAGTAGCCACCCTTTGCCTTGATGACAGCTTTGCACACTCTTGGCATTCTCTCAACCAGCTTCATGAGGTAGTCACCTGGAATTCATTTCAATTAACAGGTGTGCCTTGTTAAAAGTTCATTTGTGGCATTTCTTTCCTTCTTAATGAGTTTGAGCCAGTCAGTTGTGTTGTGACAAGGTATTTATTTGTTTAACCTTTTTTTGGTTACTACATGATTCCATATGTGTTATTTCATAGTTTGATGTCTTCACTATTATTCTACAATGTAGAAAATAGTCCACATTTTTTACTGGTACTGTATGTGGTGGTAGCTACAGAGAAGTACTTGGGTGTACAATATTTTACTGCAGTTGAGTTATAAGGTGTGTTGAACTACAGTTTCCCATCCTCCCAGGCTGTTGGCCTGGTGTAGTATCAGACAGGGCCATGTAGTGGAATTGTGGTGAGGTTTGAATGGGTGTAGGGCCAGTTGGTATGATCATGTTTCTTCCCTTTTCCCCATACTTTTTCCCTTCCTTTTTGTGTCACAAAGTGTTATGAATTCACTCTCCAGAACAGTAGGCGTAACACAGGGCTAGATAAGATACATTGATTAATAGAGAGGCCATCACCTGCCTCACACTCCAGTACAGTACGTGATAGTATATGCACCTCTTGGTTGCGATTCGCCAATACAAATTTAAAGAAGAAGAATCAAATGTGGCGTGTTTTACACTGTTCCGGCAACAAGAGGCAATGTGAAACCCCACAGTAGAGTTGTGCTTGGGTGTCTCTCAAGGATTTATCACCAATCGGAAACGTCTAACTCACAATTGTGATCTCTACAGAACTGTCGGGTGAACATCACTAGCAACATTCTTATTTATAAGGCCATTTCAGGAAACTGACGTTTTATCTATCCTCTCTTCTAGCTCGAAATGAAAACACATACAAGTTCAATCAATCTTGTTCTATGCTAAAAGTCCCAACAATTTGAACCAAGCTTGGGAAAACTACTCAGCCCCCTGGTCATGGAATTCTCTCCAAGCCAACCTAAAACTGTAGGATCTGGTATTCCTGGGGAAGTTCAAAGGACACATAGATTAACAGGTTGTTGAAACGTAGTTGTTTCTAGTTGTCACCCGATGTCCATAGTTTGCGTTGCCTTACGTAAGGAAGTATGTTGTTTTACTTCACACACACTGCACACGTGCCTTTCACACACACACACACACATCCACTGTTTGTTTGCTGTCGTATTTGCCAGTGTCTTCTGTCTGTGTTGTCCATTTTTGTCTTACATTGTGTGTTTGTTGTTTTTTTATCCCCCGTCCCGACAGGAGCACTTTTGCCTCTTGCCAGGCTGTCAGTGTAAGAATAAGAATTTGTTCATAATTGACTTGCCTGGTTAAATAAAGGTTAAATTAAGAAAGAAAAAGAAGAGCAGCCAGTGTGTGCAAGGAGTTTGCGGAAGGGGACTATAACGCTCAGTTGAAGACACAAGGGGCGCTACTAGCTAATATGGCTAATTGCTATTATATGTAGTTAGCTACCAGTAGGTTAGATAGCTAGCTAGTAGGTATTTTTAATTTTTCCTTTATTTAACTAGGCAAGTCAGTTAAGAACAAATTCTTATTTACAATGACAGCATACAGTAGCAACAGTGGGTTAACTGCCTTGGTGTCACGCCCTGACCTGAATGTGTTTTTGTACTGTCTAGGGTTTTTTGTAGGTTTATGGGGTTATTTACCATCTAGGTGTTTATGTATGTCTATGGTTGCCTAGATTGGTTCTCAATTAGAGGCAGCTGTTTATCGTTGTCTCTGATTGGGAACCATATTTAAGCAGCCATCCTCTTTGGGTATTTTGTGGTTTATTGTCTATGTTATGTTGCACGATAGCACTCAGTTTTGATAGAGGTCACGGCCGTCTTGTTGTTTTTTGTTTGTTTAGTGTACTTCATGTTTTTTCGTCTTTCATTAAAAAGAAGTATTCACATCACGCTGCGCTTTGGGCTCCTCACTACGACGATCAAGATACTTGGTCAGGGGCAGAACTCAGATTTTTACCTTGTCAGGTCGGGGATTCGATCTTGCAACCTTACTGGCCCAACGCTCTAACCACTAGGCTACCTGCCACCCCAGGTAGCTGGCTACGAAGAGGAACTACTGTCTAACTTTAGGTACCTAGCCCACTAGATAGTAGCTAGATAGCTAGGCTTTCACAATAAGACACTGTGGAACACCTTTAAGTACGGTAAGGGGATTATTTGTCTTGTAATTTCACATTTGGAAGGCGCATTGAAACAATTTGCTGGATTACTAGCATGGTTATTTATTTATCACCACAAATAGTTACTCTAGAGGGGATCACTAATGGTATGTGGCTACTCAAAAACAAGGGAATTTTGTGAATGCATGCCACCAGACTAGATAGTGGAATGTCACATACACAAAATAACATTTAGTCCCCCCCCCCCCCCCCCAGATGTGGCTGCAGGAGAGTAGTGGTGGACAATACTGGAGGGCATCTACACTGGGCACATGTGTGACATGTAGAAGTAAGTATCCCATATTAGCTACTAATACTTAGATAGATAGGAGGCAGATGTTGCAAGCATACAGTAGAGGAACATACTGTGTACTGTATGTTTGCAAGTCATTGCGTGGCTGTCATTGTGCAACCCAAAGACACGTTGTGTCACACACTGTGAACAGACTGTATGGACCACCCGTTCTCCTCATAGGCAGTACCCAAATGAGTTGGACTTTGCAGAGTTGCTGTAATGATTCTACTCCCTTCCCCCAAAAGTGTGCAATTGCATACTTCCACGATGAGGAGTTTGCAAGTGCACACCAGAAGAGAAGGGTGGAGAATTGGGATGTAGCCCTAATGTGCTCTCTCAAAGACCCATATGGCTATTCCTGTAACTGAGGGCTATAGCGATATTACAATGAGGGGATTCGATTAAACTCCTGCCTTGTTGATAGTGCTATTAAGAAGGCAGAGCAGCGCTCTATTATGGACAGACTTCTCCCCATCTTAGCTACTGTTGTATCAATATGTTTTGACCATGACAGTTTACAATCCGGGGTTACTTCAAGCAGTTTAGTCACCTCAACTTGCTCAATTTCCACATTATCGATTACAAGATTTAGTTCAAGTTTAGGGTTTAAGGTTTTTTAAATGATTTGTCAAAAATGCTTTTAGTCTTTGAAATATTTAGGACTAACATTTCTTTCCACCCATTCTGAAACGAACTTCAGCTCGTTATTAAGTGTTGTTGTTATTTTAGTAGTAGCTGATGTGTATAGTGTTGAGTCATCTGCATACATAGACACACTGGCTTTAAACAAAGCCAGTTGCATGTTGTTAGTAAAGATTGAAAAAAGTAAGGGGCCTAGTCAGCTGCCCTGGGGAATTCCTGATTCTACCTGGATTATATTAGATAGGCTTCTATTAAAGAACACTCTCTGTGTTCTGTTAGACAGGTAACTCTTTTTCCACAATATAGCAGGGGGTGTAAAGCAATAACACATGTTTTTTCAGCAGCAGACTATGATTGATAATGTCAAAAGCTACACTAAAGTCTAACAAAACAGCCCCCACAATATTTGTATCATCAATTTCTCTCAGCCAATCATCAATCATTTCTTTAAGTGCTCGCTTGTTGAATGTCCTTTCATATAAACATGCTAAAAGTTTGTTGTCAGTTTGTTTACTCTAAAATAGCATTGTATCTTGTCAAACACAATTTTTTCCAAAAGTTTACTAAGGGTTGATTGGTCAGCTATTTGAGCCAGTAAAGGGGGCTTTACTATTCTTAGATAGTGGAATGACTTTTGCTTCCCTCCAAGCCTGGGGGCACACACTTTCTAGTAGGCTTAAATTGAAAATATGTCAAATAGGAGGAGCAATATGGTCTGCTATTATCCTCTGTTATTTTCTATCCAAGTTGTCAGACACCAGTGGCTTGTCATTGTTGATAGACAACAATAATATTTTCACCTCTTCCACACTCACTTTACAGAATGCGTTTCTTTCATAATTTGGTCAGATCTACTTGGATGTATAGTGTCAGCGTTTATTGCTGGCATGTCATGACTAAGTTTGCTAATCTTGACAAAAAAATGTTTAAAGTAGTTGGCAATATCAGTCGGTTTTGTGATGAATGAGCAATCTGATCCAATGAATGATAGAGCATTGTTAGCCCAAAATGTAATTTAAGTTGGTCCAAAGCTTTTTACTATCATTCTTTATGTAATTGTTCTTTGTTTCGTAGTGTAGTTTTTTCTTAATTTTATTCAGTTTAGTCACATGATTTCTCAATTTGCAGTATGTTTGCCAATCGACTTATTTGCCATTTATTTAGCTTTTCAATTCCTCATCAATCCATGGGGATTTAACAGTTTTTACAGTCATTTTCTTAATGGGTGCATACTTATTAGTAACTGGGATAAGCAATTTCATAAATGTGTCAAGTGCAGTATCTGGTTCCTCATTACAAACCACGGACCAACAAATATTTTTTATATTAACAACATAGGAATCACTACAAACTTATTGTATGACCTCATATACACTATAGTAGGTCCAGCCTTTGTAACCTTGGTTTTCCTAGATATGGCTACTATACTGTGATCATTACATCCAATGGATTTGGATACTGCTTTCAAGCTAATTTCTGCAGCATTAGTAAAGATCTGATCAATATATGTTGATGATTTCATTATTGTACTGTTTGTAACTACCCTGGTAGGTTGACTGATAACCTGAACCAGGTTGCAGGCCCTATTTACAGTTTGATGCTTTTTCTTGAGTGGGCTGCCTGATCAAAGCCAGTCAATATTAAAATCACCCAGAAAATACACCTCTCTGTTGATATCACATACATTGTACACATACACATGTTATCCAGATACTGACTGTTAGCGCTTGGTGGTCTATAACAGCTTCCCACCAGAATGGGCTTTAGGTGAGGCAGATGAACCTGTAACCATATTACTTAAACAGTATTTAACATGAGATCCTGTCTAAGCTTTACAGGAATGGGGTTCTGAATACAAACCATCTGACGGCTCTGGCAGCTCCTGGCTGACTGACGGCTCTGGCAGCTCCTGGCTACCCGACGGCTCTGGCAGCTCCTGGCTGATTGACGGCTCTGGCAGCTCCTGGCTGATTGACGGCTCAGGACAGACTGGCGGCTCTGACGGCTCTGGCGGCTCAGGACAGACTGGCGGCTCTGGCGGCTCAGGACAGACTGGCGGCTCTGGCGGCTCAGGACAGACGGGAGACTCTGGCAGCGCTGGAGAGGAGGAAGGCTCTGACAGCACTGGACAGGCGGGAGCACCTGTAGGGAGAAGACGGAGAGACAACCTGGTGTGGGGAGCTGCCACCGGAGGGATGGTATGTGGAGGTGGCACCGGATAGACCGGACCGTGAAGACGCACAGGAGGTCTCAAGCACCGAGCCTGCCCAACCTTACCTGGTTGAATAGCCAGGCCAGTGCGGCGAGGTGGAAACACCCGCACTGGGCTGTGCTGGCGACCTGGGGACACCATGCGTAAGGTTGGTGCCATGTACACCAGCCCGAGGAGACGCACTGGAGACCAGATGCGCTGAGCCGGCTTCATGGCACCTGGCTCGATGCCCACTCAAGCCCGGCCGATACGAGGAGCTGGGATGTACCGCACCGGGCTATGCACATGCACCGTGCGCCTCACGGCAAAACACGGCATAACACGGTGCCTGCCTGGTCCCTCTCTCTCTCCGTTAAGCACGGGAAGTTGGTCAGGTCTCCTACCTGCCTTCGCCACACTCCCCGTGTGCCCCCCCTAATACATTTTTGGGGCTGCCTCCCGGTCTTCCAGCCGCGCTGCCGTGCTGCCTCCTCATACCACCGCCTCACGGCTTTCGCTGCCTCCAGCTCAGCCTTGGGGCGACGATATTCTCCAGCCTGTGCCCAGGGTCCCTTGCTGTCAAGAATCTCCTCCCATGTCCAGGAGTCTTGCGATTCCGGCCGCTGCTGCTGCTGCCCGTTACCACGCAGCTTGGTCCTTTTGTGGTGGGTGTTTCTGTAACGGATCTCGTCCTCCTCTTCTGAGGAGGAGTAGCGAGAAGGGTCGGAGGACCAAAACGCAGCGTGGTAAGTGTCCATAATGTTTAATAAAAACAACAGAACACTGGAACAAAACAAAATAACGTGCATCAACGAAACAGTCCCGTGTGGCGGCAAACACTGACACGGAAGACAAACACCCACGAAACACCGGTGGAAAAAAGGCTACCTAAGTATGATTCTCAATCAGAGACAACTAACGACACCTGCCTCTGATTGAGAACCATACTAGGCCGAACACAGAAACCAACATAGACTGCCCACCCCAACTCATGCCCTGACCATACTAAACAAAGACAAAACAAAGGAACTAAGGTCAGAACGTGACATGGTCAGAATATGAATGTCATCTGTTACTAGCAAATTATTGATTTCATTAACCTTGTTTCTTAAGCTGCATATGTTAACGTGGGCTATTTTTAACACTTTTCTGTGATGCTTGATTGTTTTTATTACTTTACTGAGAAATTTAGCAGAGGTAGACATTCTCAGGTTATTTATGTTAGTACACAGTGGACTTCCTGCTAGAGCACACAGCCTCAGTCCTAACAGTATAACTCTGGTTCATAGGCACATGATTACTGCATACAATAGCTGTAGGGTCCGCAGAGGCATTCAGGTCAGAAAGAAGGACATATATACATTAGGTTAGTTACATTGCCTCTTCTAGCACCCTTGGGATAATGTACATTTGCTGAAGCATTATGAAAACTCAGCGACACAATGGTAGGGTTTAAAATAACTGGGCTTGGGTCATAGAAAGGTCATTGTCTCAACACAGCCTTATAATGCTGTGAAAGGATCCTGGAACCCAAATGAGTTGGGTGGATCCCATCCACCTTATAATATGAACTTTGTTTCCAGAAGGTATCAAAATTGTCAATAAATGTTACTCACAGTTACCCACAGAGCTGCAATAGTCTCGTTGCCAGTTATGGGGGGCTAAAAATCAGCTGAACCGTTCAATGCCACGATTTACAGAGGGCAGAGGGCCAGATATATTGGAGCTTCTGTTGGTGTCAAGTAGTGACCCAATCAGTTCTTTAAAATCCTTCTTCAGCTGTTCTGAGCTGCCCTTCCTAATGTCGTTGAATCCCACATGAACTATGATATAGTCAATTAGCTGATAGAAAATACTTTTAGAAAATAAATAGCTGTACTGATGAAGAGGAGGGCAGAATTATCCATTGTTGCTGAAATGCTTGGTGTTCAGTCAAATGCACAGTGCCACATTGTTACCATTGGTCACATGTTCAATAACATGTTCTGCAAAAATAGTAACAATACAGAAATGTTTTTGCTCTTCAATGTGGTTATTCCAATCATATGTTGGAAACCATTATCATGGAATCCTACAGTAGTTGAACACTTTGTGTCGATAGTAACCTGTTTGTTGAATACCCGTGATTCTAAGAACAAGAATAACTGATATCTGTAGGACAATGTCTCTACCACAGGTCACCAAGGGTACAGTAAGGTATATCCTTAATAAAATGATTTGTGATGGTTAATTGTGCATGCCTCTCCTTTTTCAGTCAACATGGAATAACTTAATCTGCAATATACACTGAACAAAAATATAAATGCAACATGTAAAGTGTGCTGAAATAAAAGATCCCAGACATGTTCCATACGTGCAAATGTTCCGTTCTCTCAAATTGTGTGCACAAATTTGTTTACATTGCTGTTAGTGAACATTTCTCATTTGCCAATATAATCCATCCACTTGAAGAAGCTGATTAAACATGATAATTACAAGGGTGCACCTTGTGCACTTATTAATTTCTCGACCATAAGCCGCCTCCAACGTCATTTTTCAGAATTTGGTAGGACGTCCAACCGGCCTCACAATCGCAGACCACGTGTAACCACACCAGCCCAGGACCTCCACATCCGGATCCTTCATCTGCCGGATTTACAGAGTGCAGTCAAACAGACAGCTGATGAAACTGTGGGTTTGCACAAACAAAGAATTTCTGCACAACCTGTCAGACACTGCCTCAGAGAAGCGAATCTCCGTGCTCGTTGTCCTCACCAGATTCTTGATGTGACTGCAGTTTGACAGTCACGTCAACAGGTGTGGCATATCAAGAAGCTGATTAAAAGCATGATTATTACACAAGTGCTTACACAAATAAAAGTCCACTCTAAAATGTGCAGTTTTGTAACACAACACAATGCCACAGATGTCTCACATTTTGAGGGAGTGTGCAATTGGTATGCTTACTGCAGGACTGTCCAACAGAGCTATTGCCAGTTAATTGAATGTTCATTTCTCTACCATAAGCCGCCTCCAATGTTGTTTTAGAGAATTACACAGTACGTCCAACCGCCCTCACAACCGCAGACCACATGTATGGCGTTGTGTGAGTGAGCGGTTTGCTGATGTCAACGTTGTGAACAGATAAATTCAATTGCATTTTATTGATGGAAATTTGAATGCACAAAAATACCGTTACGAGATCCTGAGACCCACTGTGAGACCCATTGTGAAGCCCTGTTGGTCACAGATAACAGATCTGTTTTCCCACTTATGTGAAATTCATATGATCTGTTAGTCAGTAAAGTCAATGAAATTGTTGTATGTTGTGTTTATCATTTTGTTCAGTATAGTTATACGTATGGCTTGCACAACCAACTCAGTGTATTTGTTGTTAGTTTCTTCCCTGAGATTTGGACAGTTCGATCCCTGGATGAGTCATACCAAAGACTGTGAAATTGGGACCAGATGCGTCTCTGCTCAAGATAGATAGAGATAGATTGGGAGTAAGGCCCTGCGATAGACTAGCGTCCTGTCCAGGTGGTGTACTTGTACCTCAAATGGCCTCACACTACAGAAACAGTAGCTCCTATGAGCCGTTGTGGCTACCCTCTTACTTACTTTGGCTTGCAGCTTTAATATTATTGAGTCAAGGTACAGGGGCAGAGGAGGCAGGTGTGATTCCTATCTCTTGTGGGGATACCCTAATGGTGTCATCATATATATGACAACTAGCAGTTTAAATGTTATTTGTTAGACCAGAATGATTTTAGTAGATTATGTCCATCTACTTATTTCTTATAATGTGTTAACTAACGTATCTAACCTAGCTATTTAACTACATATACTAGCATATACCATCATTGCTAGTAGCTTGCAGCCTGCACCATGCCCGATCTGTGTCCCAGTGTCTCCTCCTGCGAACTCCTTACTCACTGGCTGACAGATCTCTTACACTTTGTCATCACAAACCTGATGTTTTTAAAGAGACAGTGAACAATTGTCAAAGTAATGCATCTCAATAGAAAAATAATGCTTTTACATAATGTAGAAACCTAAAATGACACAAATTACTTTTACAGATTATATAATTAACTAAGGTCTTTACAGTGTTACATATGATTTTCTAGGGCACAACATGTGCTTCAAAAATAGCTAGAATTCATATAGGCCCAATATAGGTTGTATTCAATCTATATTTATTTTTTTACAGTACCAATGAAACATTTTAATTTAGAACCCTGCTTGATTGGGCTAGAAGCTAGACATTTTCACTCTAGTAATGGTGCAAACATGACGCTAACAAATCTGCACTCACTTTTTCTCTAAGGCACTCGGCAACAACGGTACAGCAAAGCCTTTTTATTCCAACAATTATCATCTGGGATTTTTTTTTATCCTGGGCGCACATTCCTCCCAAAATAAAATTGGTTTCACTTTAGAGCCCTGCTCGTGGGTAGAAGGCCTACATTTGGAAAGTGTGTTTAGGAACACAGATGATCAACATCTAGGTGTCAGTATTTAACACCAATAACCCCTTCTGAAACTCTTTTGTTCAGATTAGCATTCATACGGACATTATCGCTGCAATGTATTGTATGAATTGCTCACGAGTCACGGCCATTAATAATCAGCAATCTATTGAGCAAGGCATTCTAAATACATATACTACTCTTGTTCCCACGTACTGGTAGGTCCTTTAAAAACAGCCTTGTGTCGTTGTCGTGCCATACATCAAGGTCAGTTGTCTCTAGCTATTTTTATGAAGTCCAGCCTTGCATGGGGGATGAGCAGCATTCTCCTCTCTGCTTCTCCTCAGAGCGTGAAACATTTTCCACCATATTGGTACAGAAACTCACATATGTCTCATTTCCATTTCTGAAATGAAGAGAAAAGCAGATCTGAAACAGCTGTCAAATACACAAAATCTACAACAGATTCAGAAGACTGGCTATAGGTGTACTTACAGTATTGCTGTTTATATTTAAAGGCAAAAGAGGACACATTGGACGTGCTTGGCTAACGTAGTTTGGATGCACTCAAGACAACCATTCAACAGCTTTACATGGAGCTCACCCTCCACCCTGTCTGTGTTCTCAGCAAGTTGGACCTCCCAGCCCTGGAGATGCTAACCAGGGCTAATAACTTCACAGGAGATGTAGCAATCAGACCACCACACACTGAGGATGCAAAAGAATCAATGCTGGATCTATGTCTATCTATGTGCGTTTCCATCTGGAACAAGGCTGGAGTGTTTATGGTCTGCTTTTTGGAGTGCTCTAACATTGTGCCACCTTGAAATAGTTACACAGGTAAGACACCATTTATGAGTCTATAGGTTAAGGGTGGCAAGTCAGACATACATTATGTTTAGCTGCACATTGGGTAGAGCAGTTCACTTTTTAAACGTAGTCCTTACAGAAGTTTGTACAAAAGGGCAATCTTGTCTTGATCACCTATAATTGAAAACAGACATTTTATTGGACGTGCTAGTGTTTATTTCCTGGGTTTTTCAGATTGGGTTATGGAGTCAACACCAATCTGACAAACAGACACCCAGTCAGTTACACGGAAGGTCAAGGCTATTCTGCCCAGACACACACAGACCAAGAATCTGTTTTATTCCTACCCTCATCTCTCACTCAGGGAAGTGCTAATCTGGTCCTGTGATGAGGATGTTAACTCAATATCTCTTTTGGCCTTCTAGGCAAAGTCCATTCTGTCAGGCATTTCATTCTATGAATATCATCCTAGCAACTGATAAGATGATAGATATGTTTCTCTTCTTGTCGCTTTCAGTTCCCCTCCTCCTCCCCGTCCACCAGTGGAGGCTCCTCAGTGAATTTCTTCAAAAAGAAATAGTGAAACATTAAAAAAAGCTATAATTTTAGATAAAATTATACAAATATATTCACATCATCAAATAATTGATTAAAACACATTGTTTTGCAACGAAGGTCTACAGCAGCTTCAACAGCACTCTGTAGGGTAGCACCTTGTTGTAGCCGGAGGACAGCTAGTTTCTGTCCTCCTCTGGGTACATTGATTTCAATACAAAACCTAGGAGGCTCATGGTTCTCACCCCCTTCCATCGACATACACAATAATTATGACAATTCCTGGAGGACGTCTTCTAACCTATCAGAGCTCTTGCAGCATGAAGTGAAATGTTTTCCACCCAATCAAAGGACCAGAGAATGAATCAAGTACTGAAAGCCTAAGCTACAGCTAGCTATAACTATAGTGCATAAAATGGTGAGTAGATGACTTAAAGAGAGAGAAAGACCATATTTGAACAGTTTTGATCAAATACATTTCTTCAAAAATGAAGGCGAAGCAGGAGAAAGTGGGAGCGAGAGAGAGCTAGCTATATTTCATAGTATTTTTTAATCTTTCAATTTCTTTGCCAGCTAGCTAGTTTGGCCTACACAAAAACTGACTCAAACAGAGAGGGATGCCATGTTAGCTAGCTGGCTATACACTGGAACTCTTCCAAGTCAAGGTAAGCTTTTGGTTTTATTAATTTATTGCAACCGGGGCCTGCCGGTGCTAAAGTGCTTGCTAACTGTACACTGTACTGCATTATTGTAGCAGGTTTACCAGCAAATGCGTTAGTTTAATTAGCTATGCTGACTATGACGTTAGATAATATGTTGACAACAATGTAGCCGGATAGCGGTTATGATATGAAGGTTTGGCTTGGAAAGGTTGGTCACAGACAGCTGACGTGTTGTGCACTAAATTCCACAAGCGAAGGAAAAAGGTGAGAGAAGAAGAGAACGCATAGACGCGAGAAAGAATTACAAGAGCGAAGATATCATGCTGTTGGTATGTAGCTGCTATGAAAAAGAACTGTGTTTTCTTGTGATCATTCATTCGGCCAATTCTGTTTGAAAAATTTTTCTTAAACGGAAGCAAACGGAGCGAAACGGGGATAAACATGACTGAATTTGTCCAATAGGAACTCTCGTTTGCAACTGTTGGACTAGTGATTACACTCAAGATCAGCTAGATACAGGCAAGAGTGTGCAAGGCGGTATTGAATGTGTCACTGTCTGTCACCTTGATTACAAAAAAAATTCTTGACTGGTGCACCTACGTTGTAAAAGTTCATTCATAGGCTAGGTTGTAGCAACCTCATGATGGGTATAGGGGAATTTGAGCATCATGTAGTAGCCAAAATCTATCAACGTTACATTGAACTGGGTAAATGGAATATGAATGACAGTCATCCAATATGCTATTATAGAAATAAGGCCATGCTCATTAATTTTTTTTCCGTCCTCCCTCATTTTAAATGCCACCGACCACCACTGCTAAACATCCTTCTTTCTGAATAAATGGCCAAGATGGTTCCAGTTTCCCTTCCGTCAGAGTAATTGCTTTTGAGTTAATGGAAATTTTTGAACAAAAAGGGAGACTGTTAAGAAAGATGGCTGTCTGGCTTTATAATCATCAGGTTATTCTATTATGTGCATCAGATGTCAATGCCTATTTTCAGGCTGAAACAGAAATGTGTAGAGGGGAAATGGCTTTAACAGCTACACTACAGCATTCATTTTCAGTCATGTGGATTGCTCGGTCTCCCTCCTTCTATCCATCTCTCCTTTCTTTCTTGCTTACCCCTTTTTCCTTTCTCTTGCTTTCTTTTGAAGCCTTTTCATTCTCTCTATTTCTCGGTTCATATTTCTCATCACTTAATATCTGGACTTTTCCTCTGACTCTCTCTCTCTGATTCTATTGCAAAACTCTAAGAAACAGGAGGAGGAGGAAATTGATTTGGATCGGAGCGCTTGGCAACAGAACACTTCAGTATTGACTCCATGGCTAAATCACAGTTCCCATCTTTAACAGTGGCGTCTGTTGTTGAGTTACTGTTACAGTATTGTGTGTCTGTTGTTGAGTTACTGTTACAGTATTGTGTGTCTGTTGTTGAGTTACTGTTACTGCATTGTGTGTCTGTTGTTGAGTTACTGTTACAGTATTGTGTGTCTGTTGTTGAGTTACTGTTACTGTTACTGCATTGTGTGTCTGTTGTTGAGTTACTGTTACAGTATTGTGTGTCTGTTGTTGAGTTACTGTTACAGTATTGTGTGTCTGTTGTTGAGTTACTGTTACTGCATTGTGTGTCTGTTGTTGAGTTACTGTTACAGTATTGTGTGTCTGTTGTTGAGTTACTGTTACAGTATTGTGTGTCTGTTGTTGAGTTACTGTTACAGTATTGTGTGTCTGTTGTTGAGTTACTGTTACAGTATTGTGTGTCTGTTGTTGAGTTACTGTTACAGTATTGTGTGTCTGTTGTTGAGTTACTGTTACAGTATTGTGTGTCTGTTGTTGAGTTACTGTTACTGCATTGTGTGTCTGTTGTTGAGTTACTGTTACAGTATTGTGTGTCTGTTGTTTAGTTACTGTTACTGCATTGTGTATTGCACGTTCTACTGACGTTGTCAGATTTTCCATAAATCTGGAATCAAATTAAACTCTGGTTCAGTCACTGATACTGTACACGCTTGATTTGTAATACCCCTTTGCAATAACACATTGGTTTTATTAGCATGTGTGTACTCAGATTATTGTGTTAAGGATGAACAAAAATTCAGGGGAAAGGACCAGTTTTGAATGTAACACTTGCCTTGAAAGCAGCTTCCTAGCAACTCAACAAGCACCAGCTGCTATCCATTGCCAATCAACCTCAACTACTGTTTGCAACACTTAACTAGATGGTTTGAACATAACTCCTCAAACAAGCTCAAGCTGCCACTAACTGATAATCATCCTCCACACCTGTCGTCACTCTCCTTAATCACCATTACCACCCTTCTTAAACCTGACCAAACAATCATTTATTCTCTCTGTTTTGTGTTGCATCCATTCTCCTCCCCACTCCAGTGATATCTGTCTGAGACTCCAAGCCAAACCATAACGAGTCAACCCCTCTGGATCCTTAATCTGCAGCACTTGGCTTCATCCAGTTTATTCTCATTTCCCCACTTCCATTCCATTTCCTCATTAAATATTCTAAACCCATTTCATGTCTGGTTCTTTAACTTGTGAAAGTGAAAAATAAAATATTTTGTGGTGCTGTGGCCATACCACATTGAACTAAGATATGGAGTGCGGGTCTAACATTGTAGGTACATTTTGAAAGATAAAAATAGAGTGGGAAATACAGGTTTAGTATTTATATGACCAGAAAGAGAGGGAATTATGGAATGACTGAGTGTATGAAGATTGGGCCTCTCCTTTTCTCTCTGCAAGTTTCCATAAGATTTAGCAGGTTGGTGTTTATTGTCATAAATCTTGCCCTGGGGGCAGAACTGATCGATTTCCGCTAGATGGACCAGCTGTAAAGTCAAAATTCATATTTGTGTTTTGCTATTTGGTCTTAGGGTTAGGTATTAGGGTTAGAAATGTGGTTAAGGTTAGGTTTTAGGTTTAAAAACAGATTTAAAATCAGATCAAATCAAATCAAATTTATTTATATAGCCCTTCGTACATCAGCTGATATCTCAAAGTGCTGTACAGAAACCCAGCCTAAAACCCCAAACAGCAAGCAATGCAGGTGTAGAAGCACGGTGGCTAGGAAAAACTCCCTAGAAAGGCCAATACCTAGGAAGAAACCTAGAGAGGAACCAGGCTATGTGGGGTGGCCAGTCCTCTTCTGGCTGTGCCGGGTGGAGATTATAACAGAACATGGCCAAGATGTTCAATGTTCATAAATGACCAGCATGGTCGAATAATAATAAGGCAGAACAGTTGAAACTAGAGCAGCAGCACAGTCAGGTGGAAGTTGAAACTGGAGCAGATGTTATGACTTTGTGGTGACCACTGCAGATCTGCCTCCAGGGTAAGATTCATGGCTGTAAATGTCAACCTGCTCAGATTTACCTTATTGTTTTACCCAAAAGGCTCAGACTTTTCTTTTTCCATCTAAGGGATCTACACGGTTTACGTGAGTAGATCTACTTGCATAAATGTTTGTGTGTGGAGTCGTTTTTGAAGGGGAAGTGAACCCTTTTAATTGCGTTCCAACCAGAGAGGAAGTCCCTGTTGTGTAGTGTCGTGTCTTTGGCATCATTACATTGATGACTATTATTTTATCAAATCGATTCTTTGTAATTATTATTACATGATTAAACTAATCATGTAAATATAATTAACTAGGAAGTTGGGGCACCAAGGAAAATCTTCAGATTAAAAAGTTATAATTTTCCTAATATAGTTCTCAGGACATTTTAATATCTGATCAATTAGTCTTCTAATTAATGAATTATTCTTTACCTCACGTTACTCTCATTCCAAACATCGTAAATTGTGCACAAACCCAGCCTTTACTATGACTCATCCATACACCAATTGTCTTAATCATGTATTTAATAACTAACTAAATGATCACAGAAATGCGTAAACAAACAAACAGTAGATATAATTTCCTTGTAACCATAGGGGAGGTTCCCTAGTGGGCTAAGCTGATATGACGGCTTGGTGGACAAAGGGAAGTGGGTGTGGACTGAGAAGGGCGGGAAAGACAAAACGGAGTCACTACACAGTTGATAATTATATTGATTGAAATGCTAATCCTTTTCACATGAACGTTCACTCATTTGGGAATAATTGTAATCCATATATATTTAAGCTCAGTGTGTCGTCATGATCTCTGCTGGAATCGTCCGTCTTTCTGTTGGAGAGTTCATCCGAGCGTCTTTTGTGCTTAGAATGGATACTTCATTCAGTACCATTCAGAAATATTCTCATAGAATAGATGTTTCAGTGGTTGTCGGTCTTCGCATCCCAGATTGACATAATTTCTAGCTGCAGACTAGTAATTAGCATCTAATATTTGCTCTTATTCTGTCGGGATCGATAGTCTCAGAGTTGAACCATTTCCCGCCGCGTAGCCAATGCTCCACGTGTTATGGTTAGGAATTCAACAACCATTACAACCTAATCATAAACTGTGTTTTTTGTGGACTCTACTCAAACCTTTGCCCCCTCGGTGTCCATCGAGGTACGAGTGGTATGAAGAGGATTTCTTCAGGAGAGGGTTTTATTCGTAACAGTAGAAAAGGGCTGTCCCATGAGCCAGATCATGTCTGTGCTCATGGGGGCGGGCCAATGACTTAGTTAAACTTTAAAAGGAATACAATTCTCTCACATTAACGGCTTAACAAAGCATTACATAATTTAACAAATAGTTTCGTCTTTACTCATTTATTTTATACAATAATTAGACGCAAACCTCATAACGGAGGCACCTGTATAAACAGAGTTATGGTAATGTTGCTGTATTGTCTTTCATGAGGTCACAAACATGAAACAAAGCGGACCGGGTCGTAGCTGATTTCTCCACCGAACATGGATATTGTTCAATTCTCAAGTTCTGTGATGTAGAAGAAGATCCTTTGTTCTACTATGAAACTCTCTCTCTCTCTATACTGCATGACCAGGAGGAGAGTCTCCTCCAGGAATTTACGACCTGAGAAATCAGAACCTGGGTGTAGGAGAGAGAGAGAGAGAGAGAGAGAGAGGGATGCCACGATCTATACCCAGAAAGGGCCACGTCATGACAGTAGTGTAAATCCACTAGGGTCTTGGGGAACCAGAGTAGCTAATCAAGCAAGAGGGGCCGAGGCACTCTTTTTGACTCTATCTATCGACAACGTTTCAACTTCCAGATCCGGTGTTATATGCCTGTTTACAAATGCTAGCTACATGTCAAGATAGTCTGGTGTTTTATGCTTTACGACACTACTTTTTAGCCACAGAAGAAAACATGTCTCTTTTTAAATTGTAATTGCTAGAGCTTGAACAGCAAGAGCTTATACTGCTATTATAAAAAAATGGAAGACTACAAGAGGGGGCATAGAGAATACACGTCTCTTATTCAACCTATGCCAAGCTCTCACAAGTGGCAGCAGGTAGCCTAGTGAGTAGAGCGTTGGACTTGTAAGCGGAAGGTTGCAAAATCGAATCCCTGAGCTGACAAGGTAAAAATCTGTAGTTCTGCCACTGAACAAGGCAGTTAACCCACTGTTCCTAGGCTGTCATCGAAAATAAGAATTTGTTCGTAACTCTCTTGCCTAGTTAAATAAAGATAAAATAAACAAGTACAAATAACCAGACAAATACATTTGCAGACCTCTTAGATTTATGTACTATCACAACAGGAAAATAGTGTAACGTAACACAATGTAATACACAGGTGAAAAGTGTGATGAACGAAGAAATATGTATAGAAAACATCCACAAAAAGACCCCCAGTAAATTACCCACCACCCTAACAAATGAAAGCAACAAAAACAGTTTTTGTGGTGAGACAAATGGGAGACGTTGATCAGAAGGAATAGACACCTTCCATAGTACCATGACGTTGTAGACGGCCATTGCTGCTGTTTCTGTAACTCCCGCTGATGTTTCTTTAAGTCAACCACCTGCTGCATAATGCCAGTGTCCAAAGGATCCTTAGCTGTATTCCTCTTCCGACCACTGGAGCTGGGTAGGGGAGATGGGGTTGAGGTTAATGGAATTGCAGGGCAGGGCAGAGAGCACGGATGTGCCTGGCCGGTGGGTTGGATGTTGGTGACCATGTTTCTTTGACATTTTAGATAAGCATTTAGATAAGCATGCTCCGTTCAAAAAATGCAGAACTAAGAACAGATACAGAACTAAGAACAGATACAGCCCGATACAGCCCTTGGTTGACTGCCCTCGACCAGCACAAAAACATCCTGTGGCGGACTGCAATAGCATCGAATAGTCCCCGTGATATGCAACTGTTCAGGGAAGTCCGGAACCAATACACGCAGTCAGTCAGGAAAGCTAAGGCCAGCTTCTTCAGGCAGAAGTTTGCATCCTGTAGCTCCAACTCCAAAAAGTTCTGGGACACTGTGAAGTCCATGGAGAACAAGAGCACCTCCTCCCAGCTGCCCACTGCACTGAGGCTAGGTAACACGGTCACCACTGATAAATCCATGATTATCGAAAACTTCAATAAGCATTTCTCAACGGCTGGCCATGCCTTCCGCCTGGCTACTTCAACCTCGGCCAACAGCTCCGCCCCCCCCGCAGCTCCTCGCCCAAGCCTCTCCAGGTTCTCCTTTACCCAAATCCAGATAGCAGATGTTCTGAAAGAGCTGCAAAACCTGGACCCGTACAAATCAGCTGGGCTTGACAATCTGGACCCTCTATTTCTGAAACTATCTGCCACCATTGTCGCAACCCCTATTACCAGCCTGTTCAACCTCTCTTTCATCTCGTCTGAGATCCCCAAGGATTGGAAAGCTGCCGCAGTCATCCCCCTCTTCAAAGGGGGAGACACCCTGGACCCAAACTGTTACAGACCTATATCCATCCTGCCCTGCCTATCTAAGGTCTTCGAAAGCCAAGTCAACAAACAGGTCACTGACCATCTCGAATCCCACCGTACCTTCTCCGCTGTGCAATCTGGTTTCCGAGCCGGTCATGGGTGCACCTCAGCCACACTCAAGGTACTAAACGATATCATAACCGCCATCGATAAAAGACAGTACTGTGCAGCCGTCTTCATCGACCTTGCCAAGGCTTTCGACTCTGTCAATCACCATATTCTTATCGGCAGACTCAGTAGCCTCGGTTTTTCGGATGACTGCCTTGCCTGGTTCACCAATTACTTTGCAGACAGAGTTCAGTGTGTCAAATCGGAGGGCATGCTGTCCGGTCCTCTGGCAGTCTCTATGGGGGTGCCACAGGGTTCAATTCTCGGGCCGACTCTTTTCTCTGTGTATATCAATGATGTTGCTCTTGCTGCGGGCGATTCCCTGATCCACCTCTACGCAGACGACACCATTCTATATACTTTCGGCCCGTCTTTGGACACTGTGCTATCTAACCTCCAAACAAGCTTCAATGCCATACAACACTCCTTCCGTGGCCTCCAACTGCTCTTAAACGCTAGTAAAACCAAATGCATGCTTTTCAACCGGTCGCTGCCTGCACCTGCATGCCCGACTAGCATCACCACCCTGGATGGTTCCGACCTAGAATATGTGGACGTCTATAAGTACCTAGGTGTCTGGCTAGACTGCAAACTCTTCTTCCAGACTCATATCAAACATCTCCAATCGAAAATCAAATCAAGAGTCGGCTTTCTATTCCGCAACAAAGCCTCCTTCACTCACGCCGCCAAGCTTACCCTAGTAAAACTGACTATCCTACCGATCCTCGACTTCGGCGATGTCATCTACAAAATGGCTTCCAACACTCTACTCAGCAAACTGGATGCAGTCTATCACAGTGCCATCCGTTTTGTCACTAAAGCACCTTATACCACCCACCACTGCGACTTGTATGCTCTAGTCGGCTGGCCCTCGCTACATATTCGTCGCCAGACCCACTGGCTCCAGGTCATCTACAAGTCTATGCTAGGTAAAGCTCCGCCTTATCTCAGCTCACTGGTCACGATGGCAACACCCATCCGTAGCACGCGCTCCAGCAGGTGTATCTCACTGATCATCCCTAAAGCCAACACCTCATTTGGCCGCCTTTCGTTCCAGTACTCTGCTGCCTGTGACTGGAACGAATTGCAAAAATCGCTGAAGTTGGAGACTTTTATCTCCCTCACCAACTTCAAACATCAGCTATCTGAGCAGCTAACCGATCGCTGCAGCTGTACATAGTCTATTGGTAAATAGCCCACCCTTTTCACCTACCTCATCCCCATACTGTTTTTATTTATTTACTTTTCTGCTCTTCTGCACACCAATATCTCTACCTGTACATGACCATCTGATCATTTATCACTCCAGTGTTAATCTGCAAAATTGTAATTATTTGCCTACCTCCTCATGCCTTTTGCACACATTGTATATAGACCCCCCCCTTTGTTTTCTACTGTGTTATTGACTTGTTAATTGTTTACTCCATGTGAAACTCTTTGTTGTATGCTCACACTGCTATGCTTTATCTTGGCCAGGTCGCAGTTGCAAATGAGAACTTGTTCTCAACTAGCCTACCTGGTTAAATAAAGGTGAAATAAAAAAAAAAAAATTAAAAACATCAGTATCGGTGTTCAAATTTCGTGATATCTCCCTCCAGCTGTTGGCTTTTGCTTGCTTGTCCGAATACAACCACATTAAAGGGTTGTAAAGGTTCTGCTTGCCCCAAGTCTTTAGTGGCACACTCCTGATGGAAACACAATTACACTAGAGCTTATATTAACCTTAAACACTGGTGGGCGACAAACTGGTGCGGGTTAAGGCGTAGGTGGAAGTGCACCATTAGGTGGAAGAGCATCAATGTCTCCCTCTCCTTCCAGGCAATTCATGATTGATGGAGGCAAGAAAATGTGGTAGAGGGTCTGAAGGAGGAAGATATAGTGTAGATCAGGATTCCCCAATATGTGGCCAGGAGATTTGATTTATATATATATATATATGATACCGTTCAAAAGTTTGAGGTCACTTGTAAATTTCCTTGTTTTTGACAGTATGGGGATGAGGTAGGTAAATTGGGTGGGATATTTAATGATGCACTATGTACAGCTGCAGCGATCGGTTAGCTGCTCAGATAGCAGATGTTTAAAGTTGGTGAGGGAGATAAAAGTAAATAAACAGAATGGAGTACCGTGATTAATGGACAGTCCAGCAGGCATCAGCTATGTAGCCAAGTGATCATAGTGTCCGGGGTGCAGCAGTAGATGGAACAGGGAAGCCGCCACTACACTAGCACGTGGGCGACATGTCGTTTAAAGTTAGTAGCCCGGTAGGAGCATCTGCTCCGACGGAGGCCGGTTGAAGGCACAGCGGATGGAGTATTCGTCGGCAGACCAGTCGTGGTGGTGCAGCGGGGCGCCGTGTCGACAGAGAATCCAAGCCAGATGGCGAAAGAGGTATTGTAGAATTTAGTTTGCTATTTAGTTTGCTAGCCGGGAGATGCGCCTGGCTCACGGCTAACTGGTGCTAGCTTCCTTGGCAGTGGCGTTAGCCACTATAGCCAATCGGTAGCAGCGGTGATCTGGTGCCAAGGTCCAGAGTTTACAACAAGGATCCGGTGGTGTATTGGGCTCTAGCCGTGTATGAGTGGGGTTCAGGTGAACAGCTGAGTAGGTCGGGAGGTGGGCCTCAGGGATAGCTTCGGTACTGGGTGCCACGGTGAGTGCAAGCTAGCTGTGAGCTAGCTAGCTGCAAGCTGTGAGCTAGCAAGGTGCAAGTTAGCTGTGAAGATCAGAAGTAGTGGTCCAGGGATTACGGCAGGAATCCGGCATTGTTGTGGAGAGACAGTCCGATACTGGTAGACTGGCGAGTATTATCCAGGCTAAAAACAGGGCTGGTATCTGTGCAGAAGGTAAAAGCCACTAGCAGTGGCTAACAATGACTAAATAGCTTGTAGCTTCTGCTTCTGGAGGTTCTTGAATGTGTTCTAAAATTTAAAATAATAGCGATTCCGTATCACATTGGGTGAAGCAGTTTACCGGAAGGTATAATCAAATTAAAAATCGAAAAGAAATTGAAAGTAAAATTGAAATATATATACAAAAAATACATGAGAGGACAAACAAACACGGCTTCACTGCTACGCCATCTTGGTTAATGGGTTAATTGGCTTGGTTAATTATCAGCAAACATCACTCCTGTGTTCCAATGTCACATTGTGTTAGCTAATCCAAGTTTAGCATTTTAAAAGGCTAATTGATCATTAGAAAACCCTTTTGCAATTATGTTAGCACAGCTAAAAACTGTTGTTCCTATTAAAGAAGTAATACAGCTGGCCTTCTTTAGACTAGTTGAGTATCTGGAGCATCAGCACGTGTGGGTTCGAATACAGGCTCAAAATGGCCAGAAGCAAAGACCTTTCATTTGGAACTCATCAGACTATTCTTGTTCTGATAAATGAAGGCTATTCCATGCGAGAAATTCGAAGAAACTGAAGATCTTGTACAATGCGGTGTACTACTCCCTTCATAGAACAGGGCAAGCTGGCTCTAACCAGAATAGAAAGAGGAGTGGGAGGCCCTGGTGCACAACTGAGCAAGAGGACAAGTATATTAGTGTCTAGTTTGAGAAACAGACGCCTCACAAGTCCTCAACTGGAAGCTTCATTAAATAGTACCTAAAACCACGAGTCTCAACGTCAATAATGAAGAGGCAACTCCGGGATGCTGGCATTGTAGGCAGAGTTGCAAAGAAAAAGCCATATCTCAGACGGGCCAATGAAAATAAAATATTAAGATGGGCAAAAGAACACTGACACTGGACAGAACGCCAGCATCCTGGAGTTGCCTCTTCACTGTGGATGTTGAGACTGGTGTTTTGTGGGTACTTAGACCAGTGGAAATGTGTCCTTTGGTCTGGAGTCCAAATCTGAGATTTTTGGCTCCAACCGCCGTGTCTTTGTGAGACGGATGTGTATTTCCCACCATACAGCATGGAGGAGGAGGTGTTATGGTGTGGGGGTTCTTTGCTGGTGACAATGTCTGTTCAGAATTCAAGGCACACTTAACCAGCATTGCTACCACAGCATTCTGCAGCAATATGCCATCCCATCTGGTTTGGGCTTAGTTGGACTTAGTTGGACTATTATTTGTTGGACTATTATATGTTTTTCAACAGCACAATGACCCAACACACCTCCAGGCTATTTTACCGAAAAGGAGAGTGATGGAGTGCTGCATCAGATGACCTGGCCTCCACAATCTCCCGACCTCAACCTAATTGAGATGGTTTAGAATGAGTCGGACTGCAGAGTGAAGGAAAGCAGCCAACAAGTGCTTAGCATATGTGGGAAGTCCTTCAAGACTATTGGAAAAGCATTACAGGTGAAGCTGGTTGAGATAATGCTAAGAGCGTGCAAAGCTGTCAAGGTGAAGGGTGGCTACTTTGAAGAATCTCAAATACATTTTGATTTGTTTAACACTTTTTTGGTTCCTACATGATTCCATATGAATTATTTAATAGTTTTGATGTCTTCACTATTACTCTATAATGTGGAAAATAGTAAAATAAAGAAAAACCCTTGAATGAGTAGGTGTTCTAAAACTTTTGACCGGTAGAGTATTAGAGTATATGTTATAATTTTCAATAATGGACGTGAGAGACGATAATATCACCAGGAAATTAGCTCAAAGTGATTTTAATTTAGTGAATCTGTTCCAAAGTATTCCCAATAATAAATAGAGAGGCATATGTGATCATATCCAAATGTAATCAAGGTTTGAAATAATTCTGTTTTTGTCAAATACTATATGTGTTCGGGATTCTTGCAGTCAATTTGCAGTGATTGACTTTTGCAATGATTTATAACTATGCTCCTACCCCCCCGACCATCCGCTCAAGGAAAATCGGCCCACGGCTGAATGTAATTGGGGACCCCTGGTGTCGATGGTGGCAGGTTGGTTGAATGAATGTCATCATAATCCAACAGCAGTGGTCAGTTGTAAAGGGTTTGCAATCAGCAGCACTTCAGAATAAGAAGGAGAATCAGCCCTAGAATTCCCTGATTCTGCCCAGCAGGTTTATTTATCCCCCCTATTCAATCAGGCGCATTTCAACAGGACAAAATAGCTTATTATCAAGAAGATGTCAAATCCACCAGGGGACTCTGCATTCCCCTTCACTTTCTGTGCCTGATGTAATTATGCATCAGAGGAGAAACCCTTTCCCTGACAGACTACTGTGACACAGTTTCAAAGAGGAATGCAGCTGTCATTCACTGACTACCTCTCATATGACCAGAGTCCACTGAATCCCCGCCCATAAAATCGAGTATGTAAAGGTTCTCTCAGACTTTCCCCTTCCTTGTCTCTGCTTGTTTTATCCTCCTCTCCTTCCCTCCTTGTTTCATCCCCTTCTCCTCATGATAGCAGTGGTGGAGCCTCGGCCCTGGTTAGTACCCTTGTGATTTTAATCATAGGCAGTTCGCCGTGTTGTGATTGGCTCAGAGACGATGACTCACTCTCTAACAGGCTGGAGAGATGATGAGAAGAGGAGGGGGGGGGGGGGGTAGAGGTGGGAGTAGCTTTCTATCAGTCTATCTCTCAGTGAGAGCCTGCTTGCCTAACTCTCATTAGTGCTCACAGAAAGTTCATAACACACATGCCATGCATGTGAAGGAAGCCAACACAACCTGAATGTGCTGATCTGTTGTAGTATTCTTCTCCCTTTACCTCTGAGCAGCCTTGAGGAGAGACACCACGCCTGGAGGAGAAATAAAGAGAGAAAGAGAGAGAATAACAGAGTGAGGGAGGGAGACTTGAGCTGGTGACAGAGCTTGCAGGCTCCAGTCGTGCCTCTCATCTGTCTGCTGCTGCTGCTGCGTTGCAGTCAGAGTCAGAGCCAGGGGCTGAGCTGAGCTGGTGTTTTTCTCAGTGTTCTACAGGCAGACAGAGCAGTGAGCTGTAAGCTGTGAACAGTACTGTACCTCTGCCACACCACTGCCATGACAACACTGTGAGTGAAAAGAGAGAGTTCCTCCTGTCCACCACCTCTCTAAAGCTACAGCTGCGGAACCCTGCAGCCACAGACAGATAATTACAGAGGTGAGTCTGTCTGCTGCTTTTCTGTAGTCTGTAGTCAGAGAGAGAGGGCGAGAGAGATTTCAATTTGCAGTAGTGAACTGTTTTGGCAATAAAACATATGTATCCACTGAATTGAGGGAGAGAACGAAAGAAAGAGAGGGAAATAATTGTATGGTGTGTTTTGGTTCACAGCTTAACGTGCTCGTAAAACTTCATGAATTGATCTTTGGTATTGTTTTCATTCGTCTTGGGTGAGAGAATGTGACGTCTTAGTTTCTTGGTGTGTTAGATGACTCAGAAAGATGTAACACTGAAGTGTTTATAATAAGACTGAACAGGTTTAATGTTGATGATATTACCAAAGGAAAGTGTGGAAAGTTTTGTGAGTCTGATACCATTTTTAGGGTGTATCCATTATGAACTGCCACAGACAATGGGTGTGTGTGTGGATGCTATGTTTATGTTTATGTTTGTGTCTCTCTGTCTGTGTATCCTGTTTACTTTTTGAATGGCAAGTTCTGCATCGAGCTATATCCCTCTTACAACCTGTGTGTGTGTGTGTGTGTGTGTGTGTGTGTGTGTGTGTGTGTGTGTGTGTGTGTGTGTGTGTGTGTGTGTGTGTGTGTGTGTGTGTGTGTGTGTGTGTGTGTGTGTGTGTGTGTGTGTGTGTGTGCGTGCACGTGCCCTTGTGTGTGCTCGTGCCTGTGTTTGTGCGTTCCAGTGAGAGAGAAAGAAAGAGGCAGTGAGAAAGAGAGAGAGGGAGAGAGAGAGTGGGTGGATGAACACAGCAGCAGCAACATTACTGTTATCTGACTTAGCTCAGGAGTAATGAAACATGAACACACAAGTGTCTTTTCAGCTGCTCTGATTTAAACCACCGACCAGCTGACAGAATGCAAATATCCACATAGCTAGGCTATTGTACCTTACAGCTGTCCAGCCAGCCTGTCAACTGTATAACTCAATATCTGTATAGCTGTCCCTCTGGTTCTCAGGGTGACTAGATCATCTCCTCTGTACTGTATGAAGGCTGATCCATCCCTATGGACTGAGCTGTGTGGGCAGGGGTGGAGCATGGAGAGCTGTACTGCAGTAATCTTGCCCGTGACACAGTTGATAACTGCCTCCTATTTCCGCTTTCTAAGCCATATAAATGGTTTTCTAAGCCAGCATGGGGAAAGGGTTCAGTGGTGATGTCTAATGTGTTAGCACTAACCACTTGTAGATGCTTCTGGGGGGTTTCTGTTGCAGATTTTTCTGTTAGGTAATGTCTATTGCTATTGTCAGTCTCTGACTGTTTTGGAGTTTGTTTTTAATAGACCATCAATTCAGTGTGAAATTCCTCCATTTTAGTGTGTGAAGACATCGATTGAGGCCATTTCTGTTTCTTACGTCAGTTACTGTAGAAGCATAGAGGAATAGACTGAGAGGAAATGGTGGAGAATGTTGTTTCCTTCATTCATGTAGAACAAGGACAACTGCAGATTTCAGAGAAAAGGCAGCTTCTGGATAATACACTGGGAATGCCACAGCCTCTGCCACAGCCTCTGCCACAGCCTCTGCCACAGCCTCTGCCAAGCCTCTGCCAAGCCTCTGCCACTCCTGTCTGTCTATCTGAGAGATGTTGAGAGATGCAGAGAGATGCGTAAGCTCCCTACTGACCCTTTCACACCCCTTTATCCCCCCTCCTTCCACCCCTCCATCTCTCTCCCACTGTAATTGAAGTGTCGTCTCTCCACTTTCACAGAATCGACCCCCCCCCCTCTTCCGAACCCCTCCGCTTCTCCCCCCAGCTCTGTCGCCACAGAAACGGCTGATTCTGGAAGGGTGGTGGGTGGAAAAAGACACAGAGATCCTGAATGCTCTGCCTCCTGCAGCATTGTACTGTAGTTATCTGCATCTGTAGTGCCTATTGGCTATGGCTCGGATGGGTTAGTGAATGGTGCTGGCAACACCACAGTTGTGGGTTCAATTCCTGCTTGAGTCACTGTTGGTTACTGAATCTGTGTGCTCACTGTTCTGTGCTTTGAATGAAAGGGGCTGCTCAATGACCATGTTGTGGCTAATGTAACACTGGAGGGTTACACACCTGACAGAGGATACTTTGTGTGTGTGTTCTCAGAGGTATCACTGAGCTGATTAATAATGTAATGTAGCATGACAAGACAGTTATTAATGGCTGTGGCTCGACCTTGCACTCCTGCAGTCGATAGGATGCCTAGTGAATGATGGAGAGATATGGATCGAGTTACAGGAGAGACCACAAACCAGATGTTGAGAAGCCATGCCATGCTAATGTGTTCATGATGTGATGTAATGGAACATGCTTGCCCCCTCAGATTGTAAAGGACCGCACACATGCCAATGAACACTGTAAGAGGCAGGTCTCTGGTAGGACCTACAGCACAGGCATGTCAATCAAACAGAATCATTTCTGTTTGTCCCCTCCTACACACACATTTTTCTGAGTGTTCTGTGTTTGTTTTCTTCTTGTCAAGTTTTCCATTCCTACAGTACAATATACAAAAATATTATTAATTCTATGCAACCTTCACTGTGTGTTTTTGCCATATACAGTTGAAGTCGGAAGTTAACATACACTTAGGTTGGAGTCATTAAAACTCGTTTTTCAACCACTCCACAAACAAACTATAGTTTGGCATATCGGTGAGGACATCTACTTGTGCATGACACAAGTAATTTTTCCAACAATTGTTTACAGACAGATTATTTCACTTATAATTCACTGTATTACAATTCCAGTGGGTCAGAAGTTTACATACACTAAGTTGACTGTGCCTTTAAACAGCATGGAAAATTCCAGAAAATTATGTCATGGTTTTAGAAGCATCTGATAGGCTAATTGACATCATTTGAGTCTATTGGAGGTGTACCTGTGGATGTATTTCAAGGCCTACCTTCAAACTCAGTGCCTCTTTGCTTGACATCATGGGAAAATCAAAAGAAATCAGCCAAGACCTCAGAAAAAAATTGTGTACTTCCACAAGTCTGGTTCATCCTTGGGAGCAATTTCCAAACACCTGAATGTACCACGTTCATTTGTACAAACAACAGTACGCAAGTATAAACACCATGGGACCACGCAGCCATCATACTGCTCAAGAAGGAGGCGCATTCTGTCTCCTAGAGATGAACGTACTTTGGTGTAAAAAGTGCAAATCAATCCCAGAACAACAGCAAAGGACCTTGTCAAGATGCTGGAGGAAACAGGTACAAAGTATCTATATCCACAGTAAAACTAGTCCTATATCGACATAACCTGAAAGGCCGCTCAGCAAGGAAGAAGCCACTGCTCCAAAAAAAAAAAAAAAAAAGCCAGACTACAGTTTGCAAATGCACATGGGGACAAAGATCGTACTTTCTGGAGAAATGTCCTCTGGTCTGATGAAACAAAAATAGAACTGTTTGGCCATAATGACCATCGTTATGTTTGGAGAAAAAAGAGGGAAGCTTGCAAGCCGAAGAACACCGTGAAGCACGGGGGTGGCAGCATCATGTTGTGGGGGTGCTTTGGTGCAGGAGGGACTGGTGTACTTCACAGAATAGATGGCTTCATGAGGATGGAAAATTATGTGGATTCAAGCAACATCTCAAGACATCAGTCAGAAAGTTAAAGCTTGGTCGCAAATGGGTCTTCCATATAGACATTGATCCCAAGCATACTTCCAAAGTTGTGGCAAAATGGCTTAAGGACAACAAAGTCAAGATATTGGAGTGGCCATCACAAAGCCCTGACCTCAATCCCATAGAACATTTGTGGGCAGAACTGAAAAAGCGCGTGCGAGCAAAGAGGCTTACAAACCTGATTCATTTACACCAGCTCTGCCAGGAGGAATGGGCCAAAATTCACCCAACTTATTGTAGGAAGCTTGTGGAAGGCTACCCAAAACTTTTGACTCAAGTTAAACAATTTAAAGGCATTTCTACCAAATACCAATTGAGTGTATGTAAACTTCTGACCCACTGGGATTGTGATGAAAGAAATAAAAGCTGAAATAAGTCATTCTCTCTACTAATATTCTGACATTTCACTTTCTTAAAATAAAGTGGTGGTCCTAACTGACCTAAGACATGAACTTTTTACTAGGATTAAATTTCAGGAATTGTGAAAAACTGAGTTTAAATGTACTTGGCTAAAGTGTATGTAAACTTCTGACTTCAACTGTAGGTCCTTCAGATGTTTTTTAAAATCATATTACTTCACAAGTCAGTTAAGAACAAATTCTTATTTACAGTGATGGCCCACCGAAAGGCAAAAGGCCTCCTCTAGGGACGGGGGCTGGGATACATTTAAAAATATAAGAAAATTGAATAAAAATATAGGACTAAATATATCACGGCAAGAGAGACAACACAACATTACATAAAGAGAGACCTAAGACAACAACTCATCATGGTAGCAACACAACATGACAAAAACATGGTAGTAGAACAAAACATTTTTGGGCACAGACAACAACACAAAGAGCAAGAAGGTAGAGACAACAATACATCACGCAAAGCATCCAACTGTCCAGTTTGAGTACACTCAGAAAAAAAGGTGCTATCTAGAACCTAAAATTGTTATTTGGCTGTCCCCATAGGAGAACCAATTGAAGAACCATTTTTGGTTCCAGGTACAACCTTATTGGGTTCCATGTAGAACCCTTTCCCCATAGGGTTCTACATGGAACCCAAAAGAGTTCTACCTGGTTCTCCTATTGGGAAGCCGAAGAACCCTTTTGGAACCATTTTTTCTAAGAACGTTTGAAATATATTGTGATATTGATTAATCACAATTTAAAAATGAACATCCATCAAACTCCAGGTGCAGGGTCCATGGAATAACAAGGATGCCAGCACACTGTCTCATACAGAACTAATATCTATGTGAGAGTGGGTATTCATCTTTTTATGAAGATGAATCACAGGGCATTAAAATTCACTCAGTTAATCAGGCCTATGGTCCATGTCACACTGCTGCTAGTGCTGACAGTGACTCATCCCTATGGCTATAGGTCAGTATAAACCCTTTTTAAACTAACGTCACGAAAAAGGTCTCTGGAACAAGTTTGGGGCCCCATGGAAACCTCTGCTCACGGAAAGCTGTCACTGTCACAGAACCACAACACAGTTAGTCCCACACAGGACCCCATGAGACCGCCCTTAGTGAATGCCCGATTAAATTAGGATGGGAATTATGCTTAGGCAGGAAGTACTGTGGGTGATCCAGGTTCATCTAGGTTGTTTTTCTCCCTGGAAATGATCTTTTGGATCACTGCCTGCTGTGTGATGTATTACGTCATTGATCCCCCAATGTGTAATTTCCTTTTATACCCGTCCAGAAATATTATTAGAAGTATACACTATGGGGACTGGAGTCTTTCTATTCAATAAGAAATATTATTAGAAGTATACACTATGGGGACTGGAGTCTTTCTATTCAATAAGAAATATTATTAGAAGTATACACTATGGGGACTGGAGTCTTTCTATTCAATAAGAAATATTATTAGAAGTATACACTATGGGGACTGGAGTCTTTCTATTCAATAAGAAATATTATTAGAAGTATACACTATGGGGACTGGAGTCTTTCTATTCAATAAGAAATATTATTAGAAGTATACACTATGGGGACTGGAGTCTTTCTATTCAATAAGACTTCAGTATGAAAGGTTCAAAGCTTCGAGTCCTACGATACATTACTTGGGTAAGAACATGTCTAATCGCTAAAGAAAACTAGTACAATGCATGTGTATGTACTTACATATAGGCTGACACTCTTGCATGGGCATTTCCAGTTGCTATGGTGTAATGCCTACCCAAAGTTTAGTTGGGGCTATTCAATTCTATTTCTGTGATTCCGATAACAATAGGAATCGAAGAATAGAGAGGATGTGGGCTGCAGTGGTGCAGTCATTACCGTCAGCTGTGTGACGCAGAACCCGCCCAAGACTCCAGACTCACACAGCATACTGCAGACACATCAAAAGTTACAGTCACAGCAGTGAGCAGAGTCATCTGAGAGAATCGCTCAACACAGGTGGAGGGAGGAAAACACAGGTGCCACTGCTTCATAATCCCTTTAGGGTGTTACGATAAGAAGAATATCCCATGATGAAGATGAAGATAGAATAAGAGGATATTGCTCCTGCGTAATGTTTTCCTCACATTCCTATTACCTTAGGTTTCTCACTTTCTAAATTCTCTCTCTATTCATGTCATTAGAACTGCAGTGGAAGCAGATATCTCTTACGACTATGCTATTAACCCCATTGGAAGCCTTAGAGTGCAGAGCTATGTCCTGATCAGTCACCCAGTCATGGTTTGAGGACACTTGCCCCTCCAGTGTAGCTGAGGGGATATGTGTGGAATTGTGGGCCTCAGGTGGAAATCAGCTGCTCTTTCCTTAAAGTACAACCCTTTGGAGCTCATTTGTTCAGTTATAGAAAGTGGGTGTGTGCAAGCATGTGTGTGTATGTGCCCTTCAGCTCATTCAGTGTGTCATGTGACTTCTGGTACACGTTCCTGCCGAGTAGTCAGCTGACTGTAGTGGCAGCTCCCTGTTGTGCACTAGCACGTCCTGTACCCATGGATACACAACATCCCCCAAGAGAGGAGAAGAGAGAGAGAGAGAGATGGGAGAGAGTAGGAGGATGTCACAGTAGCACCTTCCTGAACAATCCCAACAGTCTTGATGGCCAGGTAAGACCTGATAGGACCTCATCTCTCTCTGTCTGCCCAGTTGGCTAGGGTTAGGGTTAGGGTGACACTGTCATTGTGGGGGGAAGCAAGTCTGACCAACCCAAACTGTAGCAGACAAAATTTAAGATTTTCAGGGATGAGAACAAGTACGAAGAGAGTGTTTATGAAGAGGAAATGAGAGCAAGAGAGAAAGAGAGAGAGGGAGAGATTGATAAAGAGAGAACGAGTGGGAGGGAGTCAGTGTTTCCAAGGTACCCCACTGGTGATTAATGAGGGTGTGATAGAGGTTATTCTCGTTCCTCACCCCCCCATCCTTCCATCCCTCTCCCTTTACTTTCTCCCTTGGTTTTCTCCTCCCTCTCTCTGCCAAAACAGCCCAGGCCTGGCAGAGGCGTTCCTCAAACAGGGTAATGCAGTGTGGAAGACTGATCCATCCTGACTGGGTAATTGATTGAAGTGAAACGAAGAGGGGGAGGACATTAGCTGCGACACTCTACACTCATGTAGAGGGATGCATCCCTCACTTAGCTGATCAGATTAATGATTATGGAGTGGGCTTCGGTTATTGACTTTGCATTCTCAACTATCCCCAGCTGGCATATAGATTGATTTGCTCAATAAGTTTGGACCTTTCATTTTAATTGAATTGTTCTAATGATAAATTGGGCAGTTTTAAAATATTTGGTCTGAAGAATATTAATATGGCTGAGTCGTGGGGTTTAAACTGTGTGATCTGTGGAAAGAACTACTGCTGCGAATCGTAACTTTACCGAATGGACTTTACCGAATGGACTCACTTTACCTTTAGTGTTTCAGTTAAGGTTTGGACCTGGGTAGTTCTTTATAGATGGCCCTTGTACTCTAGATCAGTGGTTCCCAACCTTTTCCAGTCTGGGGACCCCCAAATCACTGTCAAAAGCTTTTGAGAACCACCAGTAGATTATATATTTTTTTATCAAATATCTTGTATAATAAAAAATGAAAAAATATAAATTTACATACGTTTTCAGACCGTTTACTCAGTACTTTGTTGAAGCAACTTTGGCAGCGATTACAGTCTCAAGTCTTCTTGGGTATGACGCCACAAGCTAGGCACAGCGGTATTTGCGGAGTTTCTCACATTTTTCTCTGCAGATCCTCTCAAACTATGTCAGGTTGGATGGGGAGTGTTGTTGCACAGCTATTTTCAGGTCTCTCCAGAGGTGTTCGATCAGGTTCAAGTCCGGGCTCTGGTTGGGCCACTCAAGGACATTCAGAGACTTGTCCTGAAGCCACTCCTGCATTGTCTTGTCTGTGTGCTTAGGGTCGTTGTCTTGTTGGTATGTGAACCTTTGCCCCAGTCTGAGGTCCTGAGCGCTCTGGAGCAGGTTTTCTTCAAGGATCTCTCTGTACTTTGCTCTGTTAATCTTTCCCTCAATCCTGACTAGTCTCCCAGTCCCTGCCAGTGGAAAAACATCCCAACAGCATGACACTACCATCACCATGCTTGACCGTAAGAATGGTGCCAGGTTTCCTCCAGATGAGACGCTTGGCATTCTGGACAAAGAGTTCAATCTTGGTTTCATCAGACTAGAGCATCTTGTTTCTCATGGTCTGAGAGTCCTTTAGGTGCTGTCATGTGCCTTTTACTGAGGAGTGGTTTCCATCTAGCCACTCTACCATAAAGGCCTGATTGGTGGAGTGCTGCAGGTGCTCCCATCTCAACAGAGGAACTCTGTAGCTCTGTCAGAGTGACCATTGGGTTCTTGGTCACCTCCCTGACCAAGGCCCTTCTCAGTTTGGCTTGGTGGCCAGCTCTAGGAAGAGTCTTGGTGGTTCCAAACTTCTTCCATTTAAGAATGTTGGAGGCCACTGTGTTCTTGGGGACCTTCATTGCTGCAGACATTTTTTGGTAACCTTCCTGTGCCTCGACACGATCCTGTCTCGGAGCTGTATGGACAATTCATTTGACCTCATGGCTTGGTTTTTGCTCTGATATGCACTGTCAACTGTGACCTTATATAGACAGGTGTGTGCCTTTCCAAATAATGTCCAATCAATTGAATTTACCACAGGTGGACTCCAATCAAGTTGTAGAAACATCTCAAGGATGATCAATGGAAACAGGATTTGCCTGAGCTAAAATCTCATAGCAAAGGGTCTGAATTCTTATTTAAATAAGGTATTTCTGTTCTTTGTGGAAGAAGGGAAGGGGTCTGAATACTTTCCGAATGCACTGTAATTTTGAAGCAGAGTGATGTTTGGGGGGAAGACGAATTTCTTTTGTCTGGGGCGAAATGTTGAATGCTGTGTCTTCAACGAGTTGTCATGAAAATCCCGCAGGCTTTGGTGGAGTGTCTGAGATGGCTGCCTCTGCCTTCAGCTCCCTGCTGTCTGCTGATGACTAATTCCCTCTCCACACACACTCGATATTAAAACGCTTAAATTGGCTTCAGCAAGCCCATTATTAACACACTCATTAGTACTGATTGAATGCTCAAGAGCCATCGTACCATCGTTTTACCACGCCTGCTCCTCCATCCTCCTCGTCTATCTGTCTAGCAGATTCGTAATCTTCACACAGAGGTTCTGAGTCATTTTGGTCCTTCTGAGGTGTCATTGAGCTTAGTTTCAGGGTGTCTCGGTGCTAACCTCATAGCTCTGGCCAATTAGTCCCATCTGGACCTGCTCTTCCTGCCATCTGGTCCTCTTTTCGCTCTAAATGGCCAATCACCTCGTGAGTTCTGGTTTCAAAATGGCTCCGGTGTAACATTCCTGGCTAGAGGGAGGTGTGATGAAGGATGAATGAAAGGGCAACATAGAGCTTTACAGGGTAGATATAGTTATGGCTTTTCAATTGATGAAGTCCCTTTCACTTTATGCTACTACACACAATATGATTTTCCAATCTGTCACAGTATAAAGTGCTGACCATCTTAGGAGGGAGATTTACTTAGAGAACGATACAGACTTCATGTTACCATTTGACATTTACATTTTAGTCCTTTAGCAGACGCTCTTATCCAGAGCATACATACAACCACAACATTTCATTTCATTTTTTTGGAACACTTCACGTGTAGTTTCATGTTATCACATGTTGCTTTACATGTTGTCACATATTATCACATTAACTTCAATTAAGATCACATGTGATTACATGAAAACATGTGTTTTTGGAACACTTCACATGTGAAATTCATGTGGCTTTTCCATAAGCCTGATTCCTCAACTCAAAAGTTGCCTACCGCCAAACTCAGTTTGGAAAGGGAGACAGAAGAAGGGGATAACCAAGCTAAGGTGGATATCATGTCGGTGTATGCCAGAGAGGATGGTGATAAAGGTGATTGATGATAATGTGTGTGTGTGTAGGCCTACCTAACCAGGGGTACTGAGAGGAAATGCAGGTCGTGATTCTGCTACTGGTGCTGTACTGGTGGTGACGATGGTGATGGTTGTGATGTTGGTTTGGCCTCTCCTGTCAATCAATCAATCACATGTATTTTATAAAGCCCTTTTTACATCAGCAGTTGTCACAAAGTGCTTACACAGATACCCAGCCTGACTGCTCTATGCAGATGAGTGTGAGGAGAGCAGCCTGTATGAGAACTATCTGTGTGGCTGCCATGGCCGAGGCCTGGGGGTCTCTCCACTGAGGGACAGAACTGAGACTACTAATGGCATTACTATTGTCTCTCTGAAATACCATAACCCTATTCAACACCCATAGATTCAAACAGACAGAGGCACACACATGGGCAATAAAACAGACAAGCATGTATGCATGCCAGTGGAGGCTGCTGAGGGAAAACGGTTCATAATAATGGCTGGAACAGAGCGATTGAAATGGAATCAAACACTGTGTTTGATGTATTTAATACCATTCCACCTATTCCACTCCAGCCATTACCATGAGCAAGTCCTCCCCAATTAAGGTGCCACAAACCTCCTGTGATGCACGCACACACACACACACACACACTAGCCAAACTCATAAGGCTGGCCTCGGTGTCATAGTCTAACATTAATATTTACAACTGTGAATACTGAATGGAGCCAAGTGGATGGTGTACTGATTGTCAAAATGGAAGGGGATTTTTCTGCTCTGCAATGATTGACTGTGACATCCATGTAAATCACCACGGCTGTATGAAACTGACTATACTGTTAAGAGGCTGATTTACATAGAAAATTCTTACACACTCCCCAAATCCCAAATCTAAATTCTTCTTCTACAGATGGCAGATCTGCATTTTAAATCTTTCGTTTTCTTGAGTTCTCTGTTTGGAATTCCTTTAGAGGCTAGATCCAGTCGACCAGAAAGATGTGGGTTTCTGCTAATAATTTCTCTTATCACCTAAATGGGTTTGATGAGATGAGGGAGCGCAGTGCAGCGAAGCTGCTAGCTATTACAACTCCTCTGTAAAAACCGCAAGCATGCACACACACACACACACACAAACAAAAGCATGCACACACATATGCGAGCGCACATGCTCATACACACACACACACACACACACACACACACACCCCCCCCCCCCACACACACACACACACACACTCACAGACACTCACACTCCAAATCAACAGAGCTGCTATGGTGCTGTACCACCTGCCTCTCATTAACCCCCTCATCAAGCAGAATAATATCACTGCTAATCCAATTGTCTCAGCCCACAACCTTCCTACAGCATTCCTACAGCATTCCTACAGCATTCCTACAGCCTTACACAGCATTCCTACAGTGTTACCACAGCTTTCCTACAGCCTTCCTACAGCATTCCTACAGTGTTCCTACAGGCTTCTTACAGGCTTCCTGCAGCCTTCACACTGCATTCATACAGCATTCATACAGTGTTCCCACAGCAGGAATGGGCTGGATTGGGTTTTCCCCTCTTGCCCCGCATTCGGGAAGTCAAATGAAAAGTAAAGCACTCCTGGCTTACACATACATTTATTTATCTCTTGCTATTTTGCCATGTTTCTTGATTTTTCTTTCTCCCTATTGCATCTCTCTCCCTCTCTATCTTCTGTGAGTGGAGAGGAAGTGGAGGTCAGAACGTGGTGAGCAGAACCCGGCTGGGTGTCTGGATCTGATTAGAAAAAGCACTTTCTGTGTGTGTGTCCCCTGCTTACCTCATGGGAGGCTCTCTAACCGTTAATCGAATAGGGGGAACTACTGAAAGAGGCATCAAATCGCTCTCTCTTCCCTACTAGGTTCTTGATTCGTATTTATTTTATTTTTCTCTCCCTCCCCACTAGCATCCCAAACCTCCCTTTCCTAAGTCTTCCTGGTTGTTTTGATCCACTGGCATAGGGCTGCTGTTTTGATTAGTTGATGAGGTGCGGTCAACCCGGTCATAGAGGGAATTGTAATGTGAGGAGTGCTGGGAGTTATTTTACCCCTGTAGTCCTCACTGCGACTGTCAGGTAAATTAATTTGAGGCTGTGGCTAATGATTTCCCCCCCAGCCCTGTAAATGCAGTGTGTGTGTGTGTGTGTGTGTGTGTGTGTGTGTGTGTGTGTGTGTGTGTGTGTGTGTGTGTGTGTGTGTGTGTGTGTGTGTGTGTGTGTGTGTGTGTGTGTGTGTGTGTTCACACAGTGTTAACTCATGCATAGTCAGAAAGCACCCAGACTCTGAAGAAATCACTGTAGAAATACTAAGCACCTCGTAGACTTTTTACAAGCTCTGCTATAATGAAACTCCTTAACATGACATATACTGAGCTCATATGGTATATAGGCTTCTCCTAGTTGTTGTAAAACTACATTCATTGTTAAAAGACCAGAGACTCCTTATTAAGAAGCCAATCAGAGGTTATTGAACCTTAACCCTGAAAGAGTGTGACTGAAGCACTATTGGACACTTTTAAACAATGTCCTCAAACAGTTGGTTGACTTGGTCATGCCTTTAATTGCTAAGGAAACAGGATTAAGCATGTACAATCACCAATGGTCTGTCCTTAGAATTACCATATCCTGCTAGTACCACATTTGTCCTAGGTTATCTTGCAAGGGAATAGAAGGTTCAAGTATTCATCCCCCTTGGCGTTTTTCCTATTTTGTTGCATTACAACCTGTAATTTAAATGGATTTTTATTGGATTTCATGTAATGGACATACACAAAATAGTCCAAATTGGTAAAGTGAAATGAAAAAAAAAAAGTTGATTTAAAAAATGAAAAAAATACAATAAAACTGAAAGTGGTGTGTGCATATGTATTCACCCCCTTTGTTATGAAGCCCCTAAATAAGATCTCGTGCAACCAATTACCTTCAGAAGTCACATAATTAGTTAAATAAAGTCCACCTGTGTTCAAACTAAGTGTCATATGATCTCAGTATATATTCACCTGTTCTGAAAGGCCCCAGAGTCTGCAACCTCTAAGCAAGGGGCACCACCAAGCAAGCGGCACCATGAAGACCAAGAAGCTCTCCAAACAGGTCAGGGACAAAGTTGTGGAGAAGTACAGATCAGGGTTGGGTCATAAACTTTGAACATCCCACGGAGCACCGTTAAATCACTTTAAGCCGTACGCTCCATAGAGCTGGGCTTTACGGAAGAGTGGCCAGAAAAAAAGCCATTGCTTAAAGAAGAAAATAAGCATTCACATTTGGTGTTTGCCAAAAGGCAAGTGGGAGACTCCCCAAACATATGGAAGAAGGTACTCTGGTCAGTTTAAAATTGGCCATCAAGGAAAACGCTATGTCTGGCGCAAACTAAACACCGCTCATCATCCCGAGAACACCATCCCACAGTGAAGCATGGTGGGTATGTTTTTTCATCGGCAGGGACTGGGAAACGATAAATGACACTAAATACAGGGAAATTTTGGAGGGAAGCCTGTTTCCGTCTTCCAGAGATTTGAGACTTGGACAGAGGTTCACCTTCCAGCAGGACAAACCCTAAGCATACTGCTAAAGCAACACTTGAGTGGTTTAAGGGGAAACATTTAAATGTCTTGGAATGGCCTAGTCAAATCCCAGACCTCAATCCAATTGAGAATCTGTAGTATGACTTAAAAATTGCTGTACACCAGCGGAACCCATCCAACTTGGAAAAATGCCAAGGGGGGTGAATACTTTTGCAAGCCACTGTAAATACTTTAGTCTGAGACTGACATCATTGAAGTAATTTGTGGTGACAAGGGGCACGAGGAGCGTTGTACAAAACAAGGTCATCAAAGATTGGATTGTCTCTAACCAATCAGAGTATCAAAGCCAATGACACATTTTCAAACACATTTTTTTACTCATGTGTGTTCTGGCTCTGGACCAACCCATTGGTTTCTGGACCAATCAGATGGCCTCTAATGTGATCGCATTTGGTGAAGGGTTGGGGAGGTATTCAGATCCAGACTCATTGCGGAGAAGAAACAAACGTCCGTGGGCGTGGCGTAGCGTTTGGCCCTAAACAAGGAGTCTGGGTCGTTCCATCAATTCGGTTTTCTGAGAGGTAAACATATTTTTTTCTTATGGATTTCACCAAATGTTATTATTTTATTAATTCTGTCATAAAGAGTTTATGTTCAACTTCATGAGAAAAAAACTTGAGGTTAAATTAAAAAGAATGTCTACAGTAAGTGCCTATTAAGTACCAAATAAAGTTAAGTTAAAAATAAAGTAACAGGATTGACCGTAACAGGGTTGATGATTTCATCTTAAATCAGCCATTAATCCCCTTGTGACAGGAGGAATGGAAGCTTGTTGTGTGCAACAGGGAGTGGAAAATGAATGCATGCTTAACTTTGGGGCTCCCGAGTGGCGCAGGGGTCTAAGGTACTGCATCTCAGTGCTGGAGGCATCACTATAGACCCTGGTTCAATTCCAGGCTGAATCACATCCTGCCATGATTGGTAGTCCCATAGGGCGGTGCACAAATGGCCCAGCGTCGTTAGAGTTTGGCCGGGGTAAGTAAAATTCACAATAATTATTTTTCTTCTACATTTATAGCCTGTCTATCTATACGTAATAGGGTTGACGTGTTACGCTCGACCTGCCCACAAAAACACCGGAAAATGGCCAAAAAGCTGCTTTTACACTATGATTTGACTATTAGATGTTCAATGTTTCTTTGTAAGAGGGTGCATGGAGGGACATGTCAAAATGGTGCATTTTTGCACTTTAGCAAGTCTTTATTAATATAAAATTCAGATTTATTGAATTCTCCATGTGGTCTATATTAAAGGCCACTTAATTGACTTTAACAAGCTTTACAATTCAATATTGGTGCACAATTTCTACTTTAAATATCAAAGGGACGCAAAAGGCACTCTTTTCATGGAACGACCTTACTATGTTAGAAACAGGAGGTCCATTTGGACTAATAAAGAACAAAATTAAGACTTGTTATTTCTTCCATTAGTTTGTTGAAATGCTAATTGTAACAGTATTTACAGTAGCAAATAAGTTGTCCTTAGAATGACCACATGCCTACAAGAGACAATTTGTCCGAAGGCCCATTTGGAGTAAAAGAGCAACACCCACATTGTGGAAGAAATGGTGTTACAGTAATTCAGTTGTAGCTCAGTGTAGCCATGTCTTGAACCTTAACCTGTCATTGGATACTAATATACTAGTTAAAACTAAAATGTTCTCCTGGTTCTCCTTTATGTGCTTCTCTCTGCTGGTTGTTAATGTGATGGTCCCCCCTACCATAGTGGTGATGTCATCCAGGCTGAGTTTACTCCCCACATGGCTGTATGCCTCCCAGGCCCCACAAAAACAGAAACACGTTGCTAATAGCTACCAGATCCACCTCATTAGTTAATTGTGTGTTGTGTAAAGGTCTTAATCTGTATACTGTAACTAACAGCCCACTGACATTTACACTAATGCCAACAGATAACCTCTGAAAATATTCACACTGTTACATTGTTGTGTTGGACATTCATAGTTACGCTGTTGTCGTATTCAAAGAGCGTCACTATGGTCTTTGATATGAAAATCCCACAGTAGTATGATTACTACAGGGGATCAGTGAAAAAAAGCTATATTAAATGCTAACAATGTCTATATGTAATCCCCTCTGCTTCTATCCCTGGTAGACTAAATATGTATTCTCACAATCAAATAAAATGTATAACATCAAGCACCACATAGTAGGCTGTTCAGTGAACAAAAAACTATGGCAACACCAGGAATGGTATTTTGATACGATATGTTACATAAACACCTTCTTGTTCTACTTCAAGGGGCTTTGTGAGTTAGACTTGATCTATGGAGACTTGATCTCTTGATCTTGTTTCATTGTCTGCCTTCTTTTTAAATGGTTGACTGTCAATGTCAAATTGGAACTCTTTGTGAGTACTATAAAGAAATGGGCGTGAGTCATTACACAGCCATTGTTCATGACATGGCTACACAATGGAGCTAGTTTTCAATAAAAGCTGCAACAATGGGACAGGGTTTTAAATGAATCATGCCTTGAATGAGTGTTCCTTCTATTGTTGGGATTGGTACCAAGCTCAAACTGCTCCAATGGAGTCCCTATCCATAAAGACTTTCCCTACAAAAGACTTTCCCAGGCAGATGGCGTATTTTAACCTCCTGCCTTTTACATGGTCATGCTTATCTGAAAGATATCTTTCTCAAAGCAATTATTCCCAGGTGAAAGGCATTTTATACTCTACATAGACTTTCATTCTTGTGTCAAACATGAGCTAATGGAAATATATCATCTTGATAAAGATAGTTGTGACATTGTAAATGCAGTTACAGTATGTATGTGGTACAAAAATTATTCAAACGGAACACACACACACACACACACACACACACACACACACACACACACACACACACACACACACACACACACACACACACACACACACACCTCCATACATGCTTAGTCCACATAACACTCATCTCCAGATTGAACACAACCAAAGACTCAATTGAATAACACTGCACATGCGTAGAGTGAAGTAAATGCTTCCCATATGGTTGAGTTCACGCATTGGCCGGCCCCTCTGTGCTGGTAAAAAAAATATATATATATATATATATTTGGATTTATGACGTTATTTATTTCCGGAAGGAAAATGCTGAGAGTGCTTGCAACTGTTCAATCCAAAGTGTCATCAATCAAACAACAAATCAGAAAAATATATGAGTTATCGCTGCTTCTGAGAACAATCAAAGACATTAATCAATGAGAAAAAAATGTGATTGTTGAAAGTCGAAGGTAAAGATGGGATGTTATTTTTACAACTTAGTGAGGAGGTTCCTTTGGGTGTGAAACTGACTGACCAGGCACTTTCTCAACAATGTACTAGCAGAATAGCAGCTTCATAGTCTTGCAGAACTGTCAAGGTTTTCCAGATGATTTAGAACACTGGCATTTGGAGCTTTTTGAAAATTGCAACACTACTAACATGCCAGCAGGGCCTAAAGACTAGATGTAACATATTAAATTCAAATCAAATCAAAAATTATTTGTCACATGCGCCGAATACAACCGGTGTAGACCTTGCAGTGAAATGCTTACCGTAGTTTTAAGAAAAATAAGTGTTCAGTCAAAATAAATAAGGAAAACATAAAATTAAAATAACATAACAAGTAATTAAAGAGCAGCAGTAAATGACAATAGAGAGGCTATATACAGGGGGTGCCGTAACAGAGTCAATGTGCGGGGGCACAGGTTAGTTGAGGTAATTGAGGTAATATTTACATGTAGGTAGAGTTAAAGTGACTACGCATTGATAATAAACAGAGAGTAGCAGAAGTGTAAAAGAGGGGGTGGGGGGGCAATGCAAATAGTCTGGGTAGTCATTTGATTAGCTATTCAGGAGTCTTATGGCTTGGGGTAGAAGCTGTTAAGAAGCCTATTGGACCTAGACATGGAGTTCCGGTACTGCTTGCCGTGCGATAGCAGAGAGAACACTCTATGACTAGGGTGGCTGGAGTCTTTGACAATTTTTAAGGCCTTCCTCTGACACTGCCAGGTATAGAGGTCCTGGATGGCAGGAAGCTTGGCCCCAGTGATGTACTGGGCCTTACACACTACCCTCTGTAGTGCCTTGCGGTCGGAGTCCAAGCAGTTACCATACCAGGCAGTAATGTAATGCTCTCGATGGTGCAGCTGTAGAACTTTTTGAGGATCTGAGGACTCATGCCAAATTATTTTCAGTCTCCTGAGGTGGAATAGGCTTTGTCGTGCCCTCTTCACGACTGTCTTGGTATGTTTGGATCACGATAGTTTTTGGTGATGTAGACACCAAGGAACTTGAAGCTCTCAACCTGCTCCACTACAGCCCCGTCGATGAGAATGGGGGCGTGCTCGTTCCTCCTTTTCCTGTAGTCCACAATCATCTCTTTTGTCTTGATCACGCTGAGGGAGAGGTTGTTATCCTGGCACCACACGGCCAGGTCCCTGACCTCCTCCCTATAGGCTGTCTCTACATTGTCTGTGATCAGGCCTACAACTGTTGTGTGATCTGCAAACATAATGATGGGTTTGGAGTCGTGCCTGGCCATGCAGTCATGGGTGAACAGAGAGTACAGGAGGGGACTAAGGATCAGCGTGGCAGATGTGTTGTTACCTACCCTTAGCACCTGGGGGAGGCCCGACAGGAAGTCCAGGGTTCAGTTGCAGAGGGAGGTGTTTAGTCCCAGGGTCCTTAGCTTAGTGATGAGTTTTGAGGACACTCTGGTGTTGAACACTGAGCTGTAGTCAATCAATAGCATTCTCACATAGGTGTTCCTTTTGTCCAGGTGGGAAAGGGCAGTGTGGAGTGCAATAGAGGCTGCATCATCTGTGGATCTGTTGGGGCAGTATGCAAATTGGAGTCGGTGTAGGGTTTCTGGGATAATGCTGTTGATGTGAACCATGACCAGCCTTTCAAAGCACTTCATGGCTACAGACGTGAGTGCTACGGGTCTGTAGTCATTTATCAAATCAAATCAAAGTTTATTTGTCATGTGCGCCGAATACAACAGGTGTAGACCTTACAGTGAAATGCTTACTTACAGGCTCTAACCAATAGTGTGGAGGGAAAAAGTGTGTGAGTGTGTGTGACGGGGGGGGGGGATAAGTAAAGAAATAAAACAACAGTAAATAGACATTTGAAAATAAGATTAGCCTAGCTATATACAGACACCGGTTTTTCAGGCTTATTGAGGTAGGGGGAGCACTGGTTGGTCGGGCCAATTGAGGTAGTATGTACATTAATGTATAGTTAAAGTGACTATGCATATAAGATAAACAGAGAGTAGCAGCAGTGTAAAAAAGAGGGGTTGGGGGGGCACACAATGCAAATAGTCCAGGTAACCATTTGATTACCTGTTCAGGAGTCTTATGGCTTGGGGGTAAAAACTGTTAAGAATCCTTTTTGTCCTAGACTTGGCACTCCGGTACCGCTTGCCATGCGGTAGTAGAGAGAACAGTCTATGACTGGGGTGGCTGGGGTCTTTGACAATTTTCAGCGCCTTCCTCTGACACCGCCTGGTGTAGAGGTCCTGGATGTCAAGCAGCTTTGCCCCAGTGATGTACTGGGCCATACGCACTACCCTCTGAAGTGCCTTGCGGTCGGAGGCCGAGCAATTGCCGTACCAGGCAGTGATGCAACCAGATGCTCTCGATGTTGCAGCTGTAGAACCATTTGAGGATCTTAGGACCCATGCCAAATCTTTTTAGTTTCCTGAGGTGGAACAGGCTTTCTCGTGCCCTCTTCACGACTGTCTTGGTGTGTTTGGACCATTCTAGTTTGCTGTTGATGTGGACCCCAAGGAATTTGAAGCTCTCATCCTGCTCCACTACAGCCCCGTCGATGAGAATGGGGACGTGCTCAGTGCTCCTTTTCCTGTAGTCCACAATCATCTCCATAGTCTTGGTTACGTTGAGGGAGAGGTTGTTATTCTGGCACCACCCGGCCAGGTCTCTGACCTCCTCCCTATAGGCTGTCTCGTTGTTGTCGGTGATCAGGCCTACCACTGTTGTGTCATCAGCAAACATAATGATGGTGTTGGAGTCATGCCTGGCCAGTAGTGGATGAACAGGGAGTACAGGAGGGGACTGAGCACGCACCCCTGGGGAGCTCCAGTGTTGAGGATCAGCGTGGCAGATGTGTTGCTACCTACCCTCACCACCTGGGAGCGGCCCGTCAGGAAGTCCAGGATCCAGTTGCAGAGGGAGGTGTTTAGTCCCAGGTTCCTTAGCTTAGTGATGAGCTTTGAGGGTACTATGGTGTTGAACGCTGAGTTGTAGTCAATGAATAGCATTCTCACATAGGTGTTATTTTTGTCTAGGTGGGAAAGGGCAGTGTGGAGTGCAATAGAGATTGCATCATCTGTGGATCTGTTTGGGCGGTATGCAAATTGGAGTGGGTCTAGTGTTTCTGGGATAATGGTGTTGATGTGAGCAATTACCAACCTTTCAAAGCACTTCATGGCTACGGACGTGAGTGCCACGGATCTGTAGTCATTTAGGCAGGTTGCCTTTGTGTTCTTGGGCACAGGGACTATGGTGGTCTGCTTGAAGCATGTTGGCATTACAGACTCAATCAGGGACATGTTGAAAATGTCAGTGAAGACACCTGCCAGTTGGTCAGCATATGCCCGGAGCACACGTCCTGGTAATCCATCTGGCCCCGCAGTCTTGTGAATGTTGATCTGTTTAAATGTCTTACTCACGTCGGCTACAGAGAGCGTGATCACACAGTCATCCGGAACAGCTGATGCTCTCATGCATGCCTCAGTGTTGCTTGCCTTGATGCGAGCATAAAAGTGATTTAGCTTGTATGGTAGGCTCGTGTCACTGGGCAACTCGCGGCTGTCCTTCCCTTTGTAGTCTGTAATAGTTTGCAAGCCCTGCCACATCCGATGAGCGTCCGAGCCAGTGTAGTATGATTCAATCTTAGCCCTGTATTGATGCTTTGCCTGTTTGATGGTTCAGGGCATAGCGGGATTTCTTGTAAGCTTCCGGGTTAGAGTCCTGCACCTTGAAAGCTCTACCCTTTATCTCAATGCGAATGTTGCCTGTAATCCATGGCCTCTGGTTGGGGTATGTACGTACAGTCACTGTGGGGACGACGTCCTCAATGCACGTATTGATAAAGCCAGTGACTGATGTGGTGTATTTCTCAATGTCATCGGAAGAATCCCGGAAAATGTTCCAGTCTGTGATAGCAAAACAGTCCTGTAGTTTAGCATCTGCGTCATCTGACCATTTTTTTATAGACCGAGTCACTGGTGGGGGGGATAGAGTTGTGGTCAGATTTACTAAATGGAGGGCGAGGGAGGTTTAGCTCTGTAAGCATCTCTGTGTGTGGCGTACACATGATCTAGATTTTTTTCCCCTCTGGTTACACATTTAACATGTTGATAAAGAATTGGTTGAACTGATTTAAGCTTCCCTGCATTAAGGTCTCCGGCCACTAGGAGCGCCGCCTCTGGGTGAGTGGATTCCTGTTTGCTTATTTCCTTATACAGCTGGCTGAATGTGGTCTTAGTGCCGGCGTCTGTCTGTGGTGGTAAATAAACAGCCACGAAAAGTATAGCTGAGAACTCTCTAGGCAAGTAGTGTGGCCTGCAATTTATCATAATATACTCTACTTCAGGCGAGCAAAATCTAGAGACTTCCTTAGATTTCGTGCACCAGCTGTTGTTTTTCAAATATGAACAGACCCCCCCCCCCCCCCCCCCCTGGTCTTACCGGAGTGTGCTACTCTATCCTGTCGGTGCAGCGTGTATCTCGCTAGCTGAATATCCATGTCGTCATTCAGCCACGATTCCGTGAAACATAGGATATTACAGATGTCCCGTTGGTAGGATATTCGTGATCGTACCTCGTCTAGTTTGTTGTCCAATGATTTCACGTTGGCGAGGAATATTGACGGTAACGGCAGCTTTCCCAGTTGCCTTCTGCTGGTCCGGACGAGTCATCTGGCTCTTCTTCTTCTGCGTCACTTCCTTTTGCGAATAATTGGGATGTCTGCCCTGTGGGGTGTTTGGAGAATATCGTGTGAGTCCTGCTTGCTGCTGTTGTTGTTGTTGAAAACATCTTTGTCTAATCCGAGGTGAGTGATTGCTGTCCTGATATCTAGAAGCTCTTTTCTGCCGTAAGATACAGTTGCAGAAACATTATGTACAAAATAATTTACAAATATCGTGAAAAACCCCCACATAATAGCACAATTGGTTAGGAGACCGTAAAACAGTGTCCATCTCCTCTGGATCCATTTAGGCAGACTACCTTAGTGTTCTTGTGTTCACAGGGATTATGGTGGTCTGCTTGAAACATGTTGGTATTACAGACTCAGTCAGGCACAGGTTGAAAATGTCAGTTGGTCAGCGTATGCTCTGAGTACACGTCCTGGCCTTGTGAATGTTGACCTGTTTAAAGGTCTTACTCACATCGGCTACGGAGAGCGTGATCACACAGTCGTCTGGAACAGTTGACGTTCTCATGCATGCTTCAGTGTTGTTTGCCTCGAATTCGAGCATAGAAGTAATTTAGCTCGTCTGATTATCAGTGTCGTAGTTCTGCCACAACTCTGTGAAACATGAGATATTACAGTTTTTATTGTCCCGTTGGTAGGATATTCGTGATCGTAGCTCGTCTATTTCATTATCGAATGATTATACTTAGGCTAATATGATTGATGGTAGAGGCAGGTTACCCATTCGCTGTCGGATCCTTACAAGGCACCCCGACCTACGTCCCCGATATCTCTGTCTCTTTCTCATGTGAATGACGGGGATTTGGGCCTTGTCGGGTGTCTGGAGAAAATCCTTTGCAACCGACTCATTAAAGAAAAAATCTACGGCCAGTACGAGGTAAATAACGGCTGTCCTGACATCCAGAAGCTCTTTCAGTCATAAGAGAAGGTGGCAGGAACAGTATGTACAAAAGTTGTTACACATAACGCGAAATAACAAACACAATAGCACAATTGGTTAGGAGTCCGCAAAACGGCCGCCATCTCCTCCGGTGCCATTCTCACGCCCTTCTCATTTCCATATTAACAGTAAATGTGTGACACTCATAGTAAACGTAAATGTATTTTATGTTTGGTATGGTTACATAAGACAGAAGGTTATTTAATCCAAAAAAGAAAGGAGGTAGATTGGTCCTTGAGGATGGGTAGGTGTATAACGTGAATGTCTAGCAACAAAAAAGTTGTGTGTTCATATCACATCATGGACTTTTACATTTTAGCTAATCAGCAACTTTGTAAATAGTTCATACTTTTTAGCTACTTTGCAACTACCTAACCTTAATCCTAACCTTAACCCTTAATCCTAACCCTTTTAGCTAACGTTAACAACCTAGCTAATATCAGCCACAACAAAGTGGAATTCATAACATTTCATACTCATTTGTAACATAATGTAAGAATTGTAATTTGTAACATATACGAAATGGATGATGGACATCCACAAACTAATGCATACCATACAAAACGAACTTCATAATAAATGGACGATAACATCACAAAAATAACATCATAATAAATGGAAGGATATAGATTTACAGTTAATATGTTAGGTTTATCTCTGAGTCCAGGTTCATCATTCTAAAGCGGGTTTAAGCCCTTTTCTCTATACAATATAGAGAGATAGTACTTTGAGGATTTCCATGACCACTGGAGCTGTATATATGCATTGGCTTCAGAAAGTATACACACCCTTGACTTTTTCCACATTTTGTTGTGTGACAGGCAAAATTTTAAATTGATACATTTTGATTTTGTGTCACTGGCCTACATACAATACCCCATAATGTCAAAGTGGAATTCTGTTTTTAGACATTTTTACAAATTAATAAAAATTGAAAAGCTGAAAGTCTTGAGTCAATATGTATTCAACTCCTTTGTTAAGGCAAGCATAAATACATTCAGGACTCAAATTATCTTAATAAGTCACATAATAGGCTGCCTCGTGTTTTACATGATTATTATCTCTGTACCCCACACATTCAATTATCTGAAAGGTCCCTAAGTCGAGCAGTGAATTTCAAACACAGATTCGACCACAAAGACCATAGATATTTTCCAATGCCTTGCAAAGAAAAGCATCTATTGGTAGATGGGTTCCAATAAAACATACTTGGAATACCCCTTTGAGCATGTTGTAGTTATTCATTGCACCTTGGATGGTGTATCGATACACCCAGTCACTATACAAATATACTGGCGTCCTTACTAACTCAGTTGCTGGAGGAAGGAAACTGCTCAGGGATTTCATCATGAGGCCAATGGTGACTTTAAAACAGTTACAGTTGAATGGCTGTGATAGGAGAAAACTGAGGATGGAGCAACAACATTGTAGTTACTCCACAATATTAACCTAAATGAAAAAGAAGGAAGACTACAGAATAAAAAAATATTCAAAAACATGCATCTTGTTTGCAATAAGGCACTAAAGTAAAACTGCAAAGAACGTTAAGTCCTAAATACAAAGTATTATGTTTGGGGCAAATCCAACACAACACATCACTGACGACCACTTCATATTTTCAAGCATGGTGGTGGCTTCATCTTGTTATGGGTATGCTTGTCATTGGCAAGGACTAGGGAGTTTTTTTTAGGATAGAAAGAAACGGAATAGAGATCTGCTTTCCAACAGACAGTGGGAGACAAATTCACCTTTCAGCAGGACAACAACCTAAAACACAAGGCAAAATATAAAATATACACTGGAGTTGCTTACCAAGACGACATTGAACTTTCCTGAGTGGCCTAGATAGTTTTGACTTAAATCAGTATGACAATCTATGGCAAGACTTGAAAATGGGATATTGTATGTAGATGGTTGAGAACAAAATCCATTTAATCCATTTTGATTTCAGGCTGTAACACAACGAAATGTGGAATAAGTCAAGGGGTGTGAATACTTTCTGAAGGCACTGTAGGCTTGGAATTCTCAGAGCCCTTAGTGGTGAAGCATCACAGTATGATCACTCAGCTCAGCTCACTGATGGTTGGTGTGAAGAGGCTGGTGGTAGGCAGGGATGTGGAAAATGCATAGCAACAGACTCTCTCCTTCTCTCCCCCTCTCTCGTTCACACACACATACGCACACACACACACTCAAATAATAATGGGCCCAGATGAAAGATTCCACCCTCAAGCGAAATGGTGTAAGTATAATTTTGAAGCAGAGCTCAACGTCATGGGTAGTGAATCACCAGCAACATCCAAAGGAGAAGATTTGCTTCTCTGCTCTCCCTGTTGGATCCATTCTCCTGTTCTTAACAGTGGAACTAGTGATGGTCTGCTTTGCACTGGCATTATGCTCACCGTCACTCTCCTGTTGTTCCATCCCACTCCTCATCCCACTCCCCATCCCACGGTGCCTCTCCCCTCTTGTCATATTACCTTATCATGTCTCTCTCCCTGTAATACATGTGAATTTGACACAAAGCCTACAGGGGGGATGGGGAAGGAAAGATGTGCAGCAGCAAAGGGAGTAGGGTATACATTTCTCTTCATTTCTTGCCAAGTCCTATTCTTCCAACATTGACTCCTGACTGTGCTGTGGCGTAGTAGCTATGTGAGTGTGATTTGCCTGCCTGGTTGGTGGAACCTAGGGATTCTATTTCGGGTCATCACACACACTGGGGGGAGAGGAACCCACATTTGTCACCGTTAATTACAGCTTTCTACTTCCTGAGAAATCATTTGCCTCTGTAGACTTTAGATTTCAGGAACCAACAGGCCTCTGGCAATTAGCACATCAAGGAGATGTACTGTGTGTGTGTTTTGTGTATTTGTGTTGTGTGTGTGGAGTCTGCATGCATGTGTGCGTGCATGCGTGTGCGCATGTATTTGTGAGAGTTTTGCGACTGCAATTTTCATAAGGATTCTCAGAATTTTCTTAATTGTGGTCAATTTGACCATATAAGATTTGGTTCGAAGTGAATAGCTGCTGCCGTCTGTGAGCACTATATTTGTTCAACAGATTTATTGAAAAAGCAACATACTGTATCCATTTATTTTTCTGTTGTTTTCTCCTCCCACTCTATCCCTTTTTGCCATGCTGATATCAGTCTGTCTAACCATGGAGGTTTGATTTACTCCTATACGGTCATGTGCTTGCAATGCATTTCTTGTTAGGTTGTATCCAGATAAACTGTATAAAGAATTTATTTCTCATGTTTGGATTATGATTTGATAGTAAGCTGTGCATCATTCTGATGAACAGTTGCATACACGTTAACATTTTGGTGAATTCGCTTTTTTTGCTTAAAGAACTTCTAAAAGAGATTGCTGTGTTTTTTAAGCATCTAATCATGAATTGGGGATGTTCAATGACAGGCGTGTATATTGGTTTTATCTATCACTTGATGGTTTCATTTCAGAGACACAAATAATCATGTTTTGTTGTAAAACATTACATACAGTGCATTCGGAAAGTATTCAGACCCCTTCCCTTTTTCCACATTTTGTTACATTACAGCCTTACTCTAAAATTGATCAAAACAAACATCAATCTACACACATTACCCCATAAAGACAAGTGAAAACAGATTTTTAGAAATGTTTGCAAAAAAAAAACTGAAATACCTTTGTTACATAAGTATTTAGACCCTTTGCTGTGAGATTTGATGAGAACAACTTTAGCAACTACTTACTACTTTTTAGCTACTTTGTGACTAATTAGCATGTTATCTAACCCATCCCCTAAGCCTAACCTTAATCCTTTAAACTAACTCTTAACCCCTAACCCCTAGCTTATCTAAAGTTAGCCACCTAGCTAACGTTAGCGTTATCCACCTAGCCACCTAGCTAACATTAGCTACACAAATTGGAAATTGGAAAGTAACATACGTTTAGCAATTTTTATGTTGTATGAATTGTAATTCGTAACATATCATACTGTCACGTCTGCTCCCGCTCCCCTTCTCCGGTGCTCGAGGTCACCAGTTCATTCATCATTACACACACCTGCATCATCGTTACGCGCACCTGCGCTTAAGTATGGGACTCACCAGGGCTCCATCATGTCATTTACCTCCCCTATATCTGTCACTTCCTCAGTTTCATTCTCGAGTCAGCATTGATGTTATGTTTCTCCTGTCCAGACGCTGTTCTTGTTTTGTTTCATGTCTATCTGTCATTAAATCCACACCCTGTCCTTGCTTCTTGTCTCCCAGCATCAGTTGTTACAGAATGCTGACTCCACAATTGGAAGAATCAGGGAGTTACATTTATTTTTATTTTTGGGGGGGTGACGTCAGGTCCGCGTGTTGCTGCCAAAAGCAATCGGGGATGCCTCAGCTGGCTCGTCATGCTCACATGCCTCAGTTGGCTTGGGAGGTTCGCAAGCCTTGGTTGACTTGACGGGCGCCCACACGTTGGCCTGCTCATCAGGTTCCCACGCCTCGGCCGGCCCGTCAGGCTCACCCAGGTAAGACGCCAGGTGGCGCCCCTAGAGGGGGGGTACTGTCACGTCTGCTCCTGCTCCCCCTCTTTGGTGCTCAAGGTCACCAGTTCGCTCAGCATTACACACACCTGCCACCATCGTTACGTGCACTTGCGCTTAATTATGGGACTCACCTGGACTCCATCACGTCATTTACCTCCCCTATATCTGTCACTTCCTCAGTTTCATTCTCGAGTCAGCATTGATGTTATGTTTCTCCTGTCCAGACGCTGTTCTTGTCTTTTATTGAATCCACACACTGTACCTGCTTCTTGTCTCCCAGCGTCTGTCATTACGGGACCGTTACACATACAGTTGAAGTCACAGTTGAAGTCGGAAGTTTAACTACACCTTAGCCAAATACATTTAAAGTCTGTTTTTCACAATTACCACCATTTAATCTTAGTAAAAATTCACTGTTTTAGGTCAGATAGAATCACCAATTTATTTTAACAATGTGAAATGTCAGAATAATAGCAGAGAGAATGATTTATTTCAGCTTTTATTCTGTCATCACATTCCCAGTGAGTCAGAAGTTTACATACACTCAATTAGTATTTGGTAGCATTGCCTTTAAATTGGTTAACTTGGGTCAAATGTTTCAGGGTAGACTTACACAAGCTTCCCACAAGAAGTTGGGTGAATTTTGGCCCATCCCTCCTGACAGAGCTGGTGAAACTGAGTCAGGTTTGTAGGTCTCTTTGCTCGCACACGCTTTTTCAGTTCTGCCCACAAATTTTCTATAGGATTGAGGTCAGGGCTTTGTGATGGCCGCTCCAATACCTTGAATGTGTTGTCCTTAAGCCATTTTGCAACAACTTTGGAAGTATGCTTGTGGTCATTGTCCATATGGAAGACCCATTTGTGACCAAGCTTTAACTTCCTGACTGATGTCTTGAGATGTTGCTTCAATATATCCACATAATTTTCCTCCCTCACGATGCCATCCATTTAGTGAAGTGCACCAGTCCCTCCTGCAGCAAAGCACCCCCACAACATGATGCTGCCACCCCTGTGCTTCAAGGTTGGGATGGTGTTCTTCAGCTTGCAAACGTCCACTTTTTTCCTCCAAACATAACGATGGTCATTAAGGTCAAACGGTTCTATTTTTGTTTCATCAGATCAGAGGACATTTCTCCAAAAGGTACGATCTTTGTCCCCATGTGCAGTTGCAAACCGTAGTCTGGCTTTTTTTATGGCAGTTTTGGAGCAATGGCTTCTTCCTTGCTGAGCGGCCTTTCAGCGGCCTGAGAGGCCTTTTTTATGTCGATATAGGACTCGTTTTTACTGTGGATATAGATACATTTGTACCTGTTTCCTCCAGCATCTTCACAAGGTACTTTGCTGTTGTTCTGGGATTGATTTGCACTTTTCGCACCAAAGTACTTAATCTCTAGGAGACAGAATGCGTCTCCTTCCTGAGCAGTATGACGGCTGCGTGGTCCCATGATGTACTATTGTTTGTACAGACAAACGTGGTACCTTCAGGTGTTTGGAAATTGCTCCCAAGGATGAACCAGACTTGTGGAGGTCTACAATTTGTTTTCTGAGGTCTTGGCTGATTTTCTTTTTCTTCCGATGATGTCAAGCAAAGAGCCACTGAGTTTGGAGGTAGGCCTTGAAATACATCCACAGGTACACCTCCCATTGACTCAAATTATGTCAATTAGCCTATCCGAAGCTTCTAAAGTCATGACATAATTTTCTGGAATTTTACAAGCTGTTTAAAGGCACAGTCAACTTAGTGTATGTAAGCTTCTGACCCACTGGAATTATGATACAGTGAGTTATAAGTGAAAAATTCTGTCTGTAAACAATTGTTGGAAAAATTACTTGTGTCATGCACAAAGTAGATGTCCTAACTGACTTGCCAAAACTAGTTTGTCAAAATAGTTTGTTAACAAGAAGTTTGTGGAGTGGTTGAAAAATGAGTTTTAATGACTCCAACCTAAGTGTATGTAAACTTCCAACTCCAACTGTATGAAAGGATGATGGATATCTACAAATGAATACATATCATAATAAGTACATACATAATACAATACTATCATACTAAATGGAGGGAGACATATTTCAATTGATCAATACAGTAATATGAGATCTGCATGTAAAATATTTACATTTGACATTTTAGTCATTTAGCAGATGCTTTTATCCAGCAGAGGTGAGACAACATATCACAGTCAAATATACAGAACACGAACATTCCATTCCAGCTGAACAATGAATATGTTGCCCTTTTACAACAAAACCCATTTTAATACGCATCTAAAATCTATGAATAAAAAAATCTGAGAACAGTAATATTTTACATACACATGAAGTTACCCATGAGCAATATTTTTTTAATGAAAAAACACAAATTAGAAAAATTTGATGCAGCATTTTGGAATCAAATCAAATCAAATGTATTTATATAGCCCTTCGTACATCAACTGATATCTCAAAGTGCTGTACAGAAACCCAGCCTAAAACCCCAAACAGCAAGCAATGCAGGTGTAGAAGCACGGTGGCTAGGAAAAACTCCCTAGAAAGGCCAAAACCTAGGAAGAAACCTAGAGAGGAACCAGTTTATGAGGGGTGGCCAGTCCTCTTCTGGCTGTGCCGGGTGGAGATGGGGGGGGGGGGGCAACCCAGAAAGGAAGATCTCATCAGTGACTCAACCCACTCAAGTGACGCACCCCTCCTAGGGACGGCATGAAAGAGCACCAGTAAGCCAGTGACTCAGCCCCTGTAATAGGGTTAGAAGCAGAGAATCACAGTGGAAAGAGGGGAACCGACCAGGCAGAGACAGCGAGGGCAGTTCGTTGCTCCAGAGCCTTTCCGTTCACCTTCACACTCCTGGGCCAGACGACACTCAATCATATGACCCACTGAAGAGATGAGTCTTCAGTAAAGACTTAAAGGTTGAGACCGAGTTTGCATCTCTCTCACATGGATAGACAGACCATTCCATAAAAATGGAGCTCTATAGGAGAAATTATATAAAAATCTAACTTTCATTAAATCACACATTAAATATACTCAATTACAGTTTCTCAGTCGCTTTGATGCATTTTTCACATCATCCCTAACATGTGCAAAATAATAAGTGCATTTCTCAGAACAATTTGTACAAAATGCAATATACAATAGATATGTTTCTAAAGCTAGTCAGTCACTAAAAATCCTTAGTACATCTCTCAAAAGTAAATATTCATGCCAATGATCATGTCAGTGTCATCAGAATGATAAGTCATCGAGTCATTGTTCACGAACAAGGTCGTCAAAATGTTTAGGCATGTTGTCAATGTAACTGTGTACTTTGACAGTATTACCTGATGTAAACTTAGGCTACAGTTTGGATGACAGTTACTGTATTGAAAATGCACAAGGCTGCACTTCTATGGCATATATCAATTTCAACAGTACTATTTACATATTACTGTATGTGGGGTATGGATTGAAAGAGACTGGACAACCCAAGGGGCACAAAGGAAAAAAAACTAAATTAGAAAGAAACACAGGAAATCACCCCTAAGGCACAACTTTGCCCGCAGCACTGTTGTGCTGTCTCTACACATCCAGACGGTCCTGTCTGTCGGCCCACATATTCTCATCCACATCACACCGGATATTTTCCCTTCCAATGCAACGTGGAAAGAATCTTTTGGAATGCCTTATCCATCCTCTGCAGGCGTCTACTGTGATGTCCTCACATGCTGCATCAATTGCAGCCAGCAGGGTCATCTGTGTGTGTGGCTGACAATCGTACACCTTCCACCTCCATGCTGAAATTAACTCCTCAATTGGGTTAAGGAATGGTGAATAAGGTGGGAGGAATTCTATGAGCATCCTCGGGTAGGTCACAAACAATTGCCTTATGATGTTTGATCGATGGAAACTCACATTATCACAAATGACGACATACTTTGGCAAATCCTCTCTAAACAGACCCCTCTCATCATCAGGGATGAGAGCCCTGTAGAGAGTCTTTAAAAAGTTGAGTAGATGCTGGGTGTTGTATGGCCCTATAAGGGGGATATGGGTTAGGACACCATGCTCCGAAATAGCAGCACACATGGTGATATTTCCTCCCCGTTGGCCTGGCAAATCCACAGTAGCTCTGTGACCGATGATAGTCCGACCCCGCCTTCTGAATTTGGTCAGGTTGAAGCCAGCCTCATCCACGTATACAAAGTTGTGAGAGGATTCACTTGATTCCAACTCCATTATACACTATATCCCAGAACACACAGTTGAATTTGTTTTGGTAAGGAAGAGTGACGTAAAATGTACATATATTGCATGTTCCTTCCACAGCAATGGAAATGTGTGCAGTTTATGCTTATTGTACTATGTATCACTATAAAATGTTGCTGTAAAGTAGTTACATAGATATATGTTTTACCTGTACATACTGGTAACATAGCTCCTTAACTCTGTCCTCATTCCTTTGGAATGGTACACAGTACAGCTGTTTCATACTCATCTGGTTTCTATGCAGCAACCTGTCGATGGTTGAGATGCTAACCGTATGGATGTTTTCAAAGACATCGTTGTCTTCTATAATGGTCCTTTGTATTTCCCTGAGTCTCATTGCATTGTTTGCTAGGACCATGGTGCAAAAAGCCTCCTCTTGTTGAGGTGTGAAAAGGCGTCCTCTGCCACTGGTTTGAGGTAATCTTGCAGTCCTATGTGGGGAAAAATGCAGTGATGCATCGCACACTTTCACATAGACAAAAACTATGCAAACACACATTTTACTGTAAAACATACAGGTGGGTGCATGTAAGGTGCAGTATGTATCTGTATAGAGTATATTTCTGTATGCTGTGAAATACAAGTGGACTACTGTAATATGAAGCATTGTAGGAAGTATACAGTATACTGCTTATATACAGTAACAGTGCACTGTACATTGGTGGACATACCTGTTCTCTCTTCGAAATGTTTGAACTATTGAGGACACGGTTGATCTCCCAATATTCGGTTGCACCCTTCGACCCGCCTGAGCCATTGTAAGGCCATGATTGACAACATGGTCTACAATAGTGGCCCTTATGTCATCAGATATGCGGTTATGTCCTCTTCTGCCTCTTCCTCTGTTTTGCCTTCCACCACGCATCCTTGCTCTTCTTCCTCCTCTTGGCTGTTGACCCTGTTCGTTTCCTGGTTCGTCCATTATTGGACAATTGCAACTCTGTGTTGTGGTCTGTCTATATATGCTTGCCAATTGATTCTTCATGAGATGCACCTTTGAGCAATTTAGACAACTGGTTGATTGTTGGTTGAACTAACACTTTACATTCCTTCATGAGTGAGGGTCAATTTCACGATTCATCAATTCACGTTTTAGTACAAAAGGTCTAAAAGAAACGTGTAAAACTATGCTTGATAGTTTATGACAAATAGTTCAACAATTTTGCATGTAATGGCTTATGCAAGGAACTAATGCCTAGATGTTTTGAGGGGTAAGACTATTCAACAGAGAACCATCTACTATATTTTGATCAACATGACATAAAAAGAGGTGACACTTGTACATTATCAATTGCAATTTGTTCAAAGGAATAAGAAATTGGTTTAATGATGTGCACAAGTGACTAGATTATTTGGAATTTGTACAAGTAGTATCAAGAATTGCACTTTTGATCTAAGAAAAGCACCAAAGCGACTAAGAAAAACTGTAAAGCTACACTCGTTGTGAATCCAGCCAACATGTCAGATTTTAAAAAGGCTTTTCGGCGAAAGCATAAGAAGCTATTATCTGATGATAGCCCAATAGTAAACAAAAAGGATAGCATATTTCAACCCGGCAGGTGCTACACAAAACGCAGAAATAAAATATAAAACATGCATTACCTTTGATGAGCTTCTTTTGTTGGCACTCCAATATGTCCCATAAACATCACAATTGGTCCTTTTGTTTGATTAATTCCGTCCATATATATCCAAATGTCCATTTATTTGACGCGTTTGATCCAGAAAAAAACGTCACTACAAAATATTTCAAAAGTTGCCTATAAACTTTGCCAAAATATTTCAAACTACTTTTGTAATACAACTTTAGGTTTTTTTTAACGTTAATAATCGATCAAATTGTAGACGGGTCTATCTGTGTTCAATACAGGAAGACAACAAACCATGCTACTTTTCACGTCTTGCGCAACTCTCAACAGTGTTACCCAGTTCCTAGATGGCCTACTTCTTCATTGCACAAATGAATAACCTCAAACAAATTCCAAAGACTGGTGACATCCAGTGGAAGCGGTAGGAACTGAAAACAGGTTCCTAAGAAATATCATTTGCCAATGAGAACTCAGTGAACAGACAGAGACAAAAAAGAAATCTGAACGTTTAATCCTCTGGGTTTTGCCTGCTACATAAGTTATGTTGTACTCACAGACATGATTCAAACAGTTTTAGAAACTTCAGAGTGTTTTCTAACCAAATATACTAATAATATGCATATCTTATATTCCTGGCATGAGTAGCAGGAATTAGAAATTCGGCACGCTATTTATCCAAAAGTGAAAATGCTGCCCCCTATACCTTAAGAAGTTTTAAGGGTCCCAGTTTCTTATGTAGTTGTTCAACTTAAATCCATTGTTTCTAGAGGTATTTTAAGAATTTTGTTGTTCTGGTGATTATTGATATAGTCTTTGATTCTAGGCATTATGCAGTAGTTATTCTTTGGTCTAAATATATTTTACAAGTCATAAGGTGTAGATTTGAGAAATAAGGGACAGTTTTGTTAGGCGTAATGTGATATAACGGCACTTATAGGCTACTCAGTGTTGATAGATTGGTGCTGAAGTTAGCAAGGACAGTGCAGTGCGGATATCCTCTGTGATCTCCTTGCCACAGACAGACAGACAGACAGACACATATTACCAAGGACCTGCTGCTATGTATCCTGCATGTTAACACATGGAAAATGGGAAAGAGGTGGGTGGTGGGCTGGAAAACAGAGAGAGTGGTTGCTGGGTTGATTGAAACTCATTCAAATTGGACTCGACATGACCACAACACAAATTATTGCACTTAGGATAATCAACATTTCAACCTCCATCAGTGTGTGAACTTCTGTCACCGCATAAGCTATTGCATTTCATCATATCAGTATGTAAAGTTTTATCCCTCTCATTACTTTATCTTCGGTTGTATCTCCTTGTACCCACACTCAGACAAACAGAATGACAGACATCCTTTGTGGTTCCTCCATCTTTGCCATCGTGTAATTGCATTTTCTCTCTCATCCCTCACTCATTGTGCCAGGGAGAGCTGGACTGGGGTTACTGTGGTGATTCGCCTGACCTTACTCCATGGAAACCAGCCCCATTGGCATATAGAGAGGGGGGAGGGAAGTGGGGTGAGAACTGTCTTCTGGAACACTGGTTTTTTGCTAAGTGAAAAGTGTGTTAAGGTGGAAGGAGGGAAGAGGAGGAGACCACTGTGTTCTGGAACGCTCTTTTTTCCCCAGAGTGAAATAATCAGTTCCTTAGGGGTGTTAGGAAGGGTGGATTTGTGTATGCTCTTGCTCTCCCTCCCTCCATCACTTCATTATTAATCGGGGATGGCTGTGACTTCAGCTTCAGAGAGAACGGGGCCAGCTGATGACATTTGGGCTGTTGCTCTAAGTCCACAGGGAGGGAGACTTACAGCAACACCATGTGTGAATCAGTGGGTTAACACTCTGATCCACACTGTCACCACTGCTTTGGTGTGTGCTTCTCCAGAGTCACTGTGACTCTGTGAACATTTTCTAAGCGTTCTACTTCTTATTGTAGCACAGTGTCACAGGGATGAGGTGACATTCTAGCAAGGCCCAACAGGAATACAACAGTTTGTTATCTAATGATCAGTCATTGTGCATTGTCTATGCTGCCTTTGTGAGGGTTGTAGGCACTGTGCCTGCTTTAAAGTCACATTTGCACCTGTTTGTCAGGCTTACATTTTTTATTGCCATTTCATATTATTCAGAACGTGGAAAGTGATTCATATTGAATAACTGGTGTCACAAGAGAACGCTGCCCTGTACTTGCTGTTAAACCATGACCAAATAACAGTTCTCAATTCTCTGTAGTGGGATTTCAACCAATCCTTGTGTAGTTTGCTGACAGCAGGTGAAAGGTGCAGTGAAATGCTCGCGTGCAGTGGAGTAAAGTACTTAAGTTAAAATACCTTAAAAATAACACTTATCAAGAGAACATCCCTGGGTATCCCTACTGTCTCTGATCTGGCGGAGTCATTAAACACAAATGCGTTGTTTATAAATGATGTCTGATATTTGGAGTGTGCCCCTGGCTATCTATAAATGGGGAAAAAAACTAAAGGAATGTGAAATGATTTATACTTTCACATTTGATACTCAAGTATATTTTAGAAATTACTTACTTTTACTTTTGATACTTACAGTTGAAGTCGGAAATGTACATACACTTAGGTTGGAGTCACTAAAACTCGTATTCAACCACTCCACATATTTCTTGTTATAACAAACTATAGTTTTGGCAAGTTGGTTAGGACATCTACTTTGTGCATGACACAAGCACATTTTTCCAACGATTGTTTACAGACAGATTATTTCACTTATAATTCACTGTTTCACAATTCCAGTGGGTCAGAAGTTTACATACACTAAGTTGACTGTGCCTTTAAACGGCATGGGAAATTCCAGAAAATGATGTCATGGCTTTAGAAGCTTCTGATAGTCTAATTGAGTCAATTTGAGGTGTACCTGTGGATGTATTTTAAGGCCTACCTTCCAACTCAGTGCCTTTTTGCTTGACATCAGGGATAAAATCAAAAGAAATCAGCCAAGTCCTCAGAACAAAATGGTAGACCTCCACAAGTCTGGTTCATCATTGGGATTAATTTACAAATGCCTGAAGGTACCACATTCATCTGTACAAACAATAGTACGCAAGTATAAACACCATGGGACCACGCAGCCGTCTTACCGCTCAGGAAGGAGACGAGTTCTGTCTCCTAGATATAGTTTGGTGTGAAAAGTGCAAATCAATCCCAGAACAGCAAAGGACCTTGTCAAGATGCTGGAGGAAACAGGTACAAAGTATCAATATCCACAGTAAAACGAGTCCTATATTGACATAACCTGAAAGGCCGCTCAGCAAGGAAGAAGCCACTGCTCCAAAACCGCCATAAAAAGCCAGACTACGGTTTGCAACTGCACATGGGGACAAAGATTGAACTTTTTGGAGAAATGTCCTCTGGTCTGATGAAACAAAAATAGAACTGTTTGGCCATAATGATCATTGTTATGTTTGGAGGAAAAAGGGGGAGGCTTGCAAGCCGAAGAACACCATCCCAATCGTGAAGCACGGGGGTGGCAGCATCATGTTGTGGGGGTGCTTTGCTGCAAGAGGGACTGGTGCACATCACAATATAGATGGCATCATGAGGGGGAAATTTATGTGGATATATTGAAGCAACATCTCAAGACATCAGTCAGGAAGTAAAAATTTGGTCACAAATGGGTCTTCCAAATGGAAAATGACCCCAAGCATACTTCCAAAGTTTTGGCAAAATGTCTTAAGGACAACAACATCAAGGTATTGGAGTCGACATCACAAAGCCCTGACCTCAATCCTATAGAAAATGTGCAGGCGGAACTGAAAAAGCGTGTGCGAGCAAGGAGGCCTACAAACCTGACTCAATTACACCAGCTCTGTCAGAAAGAAGGGGCCAAAATCCACCCAACTTATTGTGGGAAGCTTGTGGAAGTCTACCCGAAATGTTTGACTCAAGTTAACCAATTTAAAGGCAATGGTACCAAATACTAATTGAGTGTATGTAAACTTCTGACCCACTGGGAATGTGATAAAAGAAGTAAAAGCTGAAATAAGTAATTCTCTCTACTATTATTCTGACAGTAAGTACAGTTGAATTCGGAAGTTCACATGCACCTTAGCCAAATACATTTTAACTCAGTTTTTCTCAATTCCTGACATTTAATCCTAGTTCAAATTCCCTGTTTTAGGTCAGTTAGGGTCACCACTTTATTTTAAGAATGTGAAATGTCAGAATACTAGTAGAGAGAATGACTTATTTCAGCTTTTATTTCCTTCAGTACATTCCCAGTAATGCAAAGAGGCACTGAGTTTGAAGGTAGGCCTTGAAATACATGGAGGTACACCTCCCATTGACTCCAATTATGTCAATTAGACTATCAGAAGCATCTAAAGCCAGGATATAATTTTCTGGAATTTTCCAAGCTGTTTAAAGGCACAGTCAACATAGTGTATGTAAACTTCTGACCCACTGGAATTGTGATACAGTGAATTATAAGTGAAATAATCTGTCTGTAAACAATTGTTGGAAAAATGACTTGTGTCATGCACAAAGTAGATTTCCTAACCGACTTGCCAAAACTATAGATTGTTATCAAGAAATTTGTGGAGTGGTTGAAAAATGAGTTTTAGTGACTCCAACCTAAGTGTATGTAAACTTCCGACTTCAACTGTATATTTGAAACCAAATACTTTCAGACTTTTACTCAAGTAGTATTTTACTGGATGTCTTTCACTTTTACTCTAGTCATTTTCTACTAAGGTATCTTTACTTGCACTCAAGTATGAGAATTGGGTACTTTTTCCTTTTTCCACAAGCAGTGCTAGCTCCCTTAACATTGCAGTGCTAATTTCAATATGATAATAATCAGAAGTCAATCAAAAATAAGAAGTAATTAGAAGAAGGTGGTAAACTGATATGTACACTATAGAATATACAGTATAGATAATGAACAATAGAATATACAGTATAGATAATGAACAATGGGATATAAAGAATGTACAATGAATGTGCTATGTCAAGTTTGACAGTATTTAAAAACATAAAGTGGGTAGTGTCTTGGTCATGCAGTTAAATACATAGTATATAATAGAGCAGCAGTGTTAGCTGTGTGTGTGTGTGTGTGTGTGTGTGTGTGTGTGTGTGTGTGTGTGTGTGTGTGTGTGTGTGTGTGTGTGTGTGTGTGTGTGTGTGTGTGTGTGTGTGTGTGTGTGTGTGTGTGCGTGTGTGTGCGTGTGTGTAAGGGTTGGATGTGTGGAGAATGCTGCTAACATGCTGAGCCCACCGCCCGCTTCGAGTGCAAAATAAATTTACACATAAATGTTATTCATTGCACACACACTGCTCACACGCGTCAACGAGCGTCTGCGTATCCAGGCTCTAAAATAGAACTAAATAGAACGCGGACGCAAGCGTACGAGCGGTCTGGTCAGCATGTTAGGAGCAGTTTTTTTTTTATGTGCAAGTAGTCTCTAAGGTGCAGGTTTGAGCAGGTAGACAGCTTGGGTTCGTTGTTCAACAGTCTAATGGCCTGGTGGTAGAAGCTTTCTTGGAGCCTGTTGGTCCGAGACCCAATGCTCCGATACCATTTGCCAGATGATAACATAATGAGCAGTCCATGGTTTGGGTGACTGGCATACTTGAAGATCTTCCTGGCCTTCCTCAGACACGGCTTGGTGTAAATGCAGCCAGGTCACCTGTGATAAAAGTCAGTATTCGACATCCATCCATGTCTGAGGACGTCGGGAGATGAAGTGGAAACCGTCCACTAGGGGCATCTGCCTCTGGTGTCAAACGTTGCATGTTCTAATCCAGCGATGGAACGTTGTTTTTGAAATGTTTGTTTTAAGCCTATCCCAAACCTTAACCCTTACCGTAACCTTTTCACATGTGAGTTCCAAATAACGGTTGCCCCAGCATGAGTTGTTTTATGCACATGATATCAAAATACACTCACTGTTCCAAAATGTGATTGTTACGCAACAGGACAGTTAACGTGCGCTGCCTGCTAATTATCTATCGGCTATGTTTCATCTTGTCAATTTTCCCAAAAATTCTAACAAGTTTGAATTGAGGTGTTCCACCTCCTCATTAATTCACAAATAAGTAGCCCATTTCAGTGTTGCAAAAAAATGTATGTTTGAGGCTTTACTGAGCCGGACAACCTTCCCTCTTCGAGGAGAGCCCTTCCCTAAGTATGCAGACATATAAACAGTCTTGCTAGAACTGGCATATTTTCTGGCCGCTGCTCGCATTTTTGCATTGATATTATTCTTACAAATAATAACTTTGGACATGTTTGCATTCCTATGTAAGTATTTTATTTTACTTAACGAGGCAAGTCAGTTAACCTAAATTCTTATTTACAATGACAGCCTTCCCAGGCAAAATCCTAACCTGGCCATTTGTGATACAGCCTGGAATCGAACCAGGGTCTGTAGTGACGCCTCTAGCACTCAGATGCAGTGCCTTAAACCTCTTCGCCACTCAGGAGCCCAAAAAGTGAGTGCTTTATTTTCTGTATGCCGGTATGTAAGTATGTAAGTATGTATGTATGTATGTATGGAGCATAATGTATTTACCATATTTACCGTTTTATTCACGTTTTCAAGTACTGGTCACAAATAATGCAGTCCGATTATTGTATAGATTGTAATAGACACCTATGATTTGTGTAAAATACTTTTTTGAAGGTTGTACTGATTATAATGAGCTAATGCTAAGATATTTGCCAGCTATGTGTGGCGCCATGTTTGTTGACATTATACAATGCATTATGGGTGTCACGTAAACGTCTCAGACCAAATATATTATAATGAGATAAAGGAATGAAAAAATCAAATAAGGTGAAGGAATGGTTCACTCATCTTCCGAGTAAACTTCCGGAGGTGAATGAAGGGAAGTGAATGATCATAGATGACACACCCCCTTCAACATGCATACTGCAAACAGACCTTACTCCTCTTGTCTTCTCTTATTATCTTTGGTTGACGCGCACAAACTACCCATCGATTACTTTCGATTTCTAGTTTTATTTAATTATTTCGATCAATGTTGAGCTCACCTGCAATGTGATGAATTAGAAATAGTAATTGCTATTAGCTTATTCATATTGTGCTTTCTGTTTTCGAAATATGACTTCTTGTGTTATGTCAGTCTTTCCTCAGTTAGCACTAGGACTAATGTAGCCTACATTTTCCAGTTTGGATGATTGTGTATGATGTCGTTACTTCTGTAAATGTCTGATTATTGCATCCCAATTAAACTGGACACATTCAGGACATAACTTTGTAAGGACTGTGTTTGCGCAAAATGTTTCTGTGAAAAACCAATGAGGCTAGTTCAAATGCTGACTGTTGCATCAATCGAAACTGGACGTTCTAAATAAGCGTTCTAATCACACCAGTTTAAGCGTATGCTGCAGGAACCACTGTAGAATGATCACACCAGTTTGTTGATAAGTGTGAAAAGGTTAACCATTCAGAGTACATGTCTAAACTTAACCCTAACACTAAGAATTTGGAGTTAATGCCTGAACTTAACCCTAACCTTCAAAATTCAGAGTTAATACCTAAACTTAACCATCAACCCTTCGAAATGTCCCATTTGGAACAACTTCGAAACTTGACATTTTGAAACATGGATGAATGTCTAACTCTGACGTGAGACTGAAAGCTGGTTGGTAAATGTTCTGGAAGGCAAAGAGCATTCCCCCAGTGACGTATTAGGCCCTCTGCACCACCCTCTGTAGACCCTTGTGTTTGAGGGCGGTGCAGTTGCCATACCAGGCGGTGATACAGGAAGTAAGTGAGTGGGATGGTGTTAGGTAGCATCTGTCTGTTGTCCCACAGCAGATTGACATATTATTTTGTTCATGTATTTTTGTTGGGTAGTTTAGACAAATAAAGTGTCTAAATGGGATAGAACCAATAAACCAATCCACTCTACACACAATAGAAAATGGCCTTCTCAGTTACCATTGAAAGTGGGCCTTATCAGCCAAATTAATATTTATGAAGGTTTAATCCATACACTGGTGAGTTATGTCATTAGAGAAGAGCACTTTTCAACATAAATTCTACATTTACAGTATTTGCCCCAACTCTGATTATTCCTCTATTATACACTAGCAGACTTACTCAATGAATCCGGATTTTCAATTTTTCAATAATTGACCTTTAAGCACTTTGGTAATTTATACATTTGTCTGCCACAACTTTCCCAATGGCCCAAGGGCATATTATAAATGTGTTTGATGTTTTACAGTATTGCAAAGGAAGGACACACCAGTCCTAGAGGGGATTTAAATCACTCGTACATGAGGAACCAATTCAAGCACACACACACACACACACACACACACACACACACACACACACACACACACACACACACACACACACACACACACACACACACACACACACACACACACACACACACACACACACACACACACACACATACACACATGTACCCTCTCATCTAGTAAAGTTTATAGCTTAGTGGCTTCATATATATTCTTTCTTCAATATTTCATTGGATGAGCAGAACCATTGAAGTTCCTCTACAGCTGTGAGTGATGAAGTGCTGTCAGTAGAGCTGGGGAGAGAGAAGTGTCTTTATATCTGTCACCCAGACATACCTAGAGGCTGTGTGTTTAATCCAGCCAGACAGTACTGTACAGGTCACACAGCTCCCCGAAGAGCCCAGTCCATCCTGGCCTCAACAGTTAGGCTGCTAGGTCCAGCATTCTCAGTCTGTTATAGTCAGTATTCATGTGACACTGGCTTTAGGATGCTATATCCCGCATCCAGCTCTGTCCCTGCTCGCTCAACAAGCCTCTCTGGCATAAATGAAATGTTAACTGTGTCAGGGAAATGAAATACAGTATATACAGTACCAGTCAAAAGTTTGGACACACCTACTCATTCAAGGGTTTTTCTTTATATGACTATTTCCTACATTGTAGAATAGTAGTGAATACATCAATAGTAGTGAATACATTAAACTATTAAATAACAAATAACACATATGGAATCATGTAGTAACCAAACAAGTGTTAAACAAATCAAAATATATTTTAGATTTTAGATTTTTCAAAGTAGCCACCTTTTGCCTTGATGACAGCATACTCTTGGCATTCTCTCAACCAGAATCATGAAGTAGTCACCTGGAATGCATTTCAATTAACAGGTGTGCCTTGTTAAAAGTTAATTTGTGGAATTTCTTTCCTTCTTAATGTGTTTGAGCCAATCAGTTGTGTTGTGACATGGTAGGGGTGGTATACAGAAGATGGAGCCAGGTTTTCTCCAGAGGTGATTCTTGGCATTCAGGCAAAATAGTTCAATCTTGGTTTCATCAGACCAGATCAGACCAAACTCCAAGCGGACTGTCATGTGCCTTTTATTGAGAAGTGGCTTCCGTCTGGCCACTCAACCATAAAGGCCTGATTGGTGGAGTGCTGAAGAGATGGTTGTCCTTCTGGAAAGTTCTCTCATCTCCACAGTGGAACTCTGGAGATCTATCAGGTTCTTGGTCACCTCCCTGACCAAGGCACTTCTCTCCCGATTGCTCCGTTTGGCCGGGGAGCGAACTCTAGGAAGAGTCTTGGTGGTTCCAAACTTCTACCATTTGAGAATGATGGAGGCCACTGTGTTTCTTGGGGACCATCAATGCTGCAGAAATGTTTTGGTACCCTTCCCCATATCTGTGCCTCGATAAAATCATGTCTCGGAGCTCTACGGACAGTTCCTTTGACATCATTGCTTGGTTTTTGCTCTGACATGTACTGTCAACTGTGGGACCTTATATAGACAGGTGTGTGCATTTCCAAATCATGCCCAATAAATGTAATTTACCAGGTGGATTCCAATCAAGAACAGGTGGACTCCAATCAAGTTGTGGAAACATCTCAAGGATGATCATTGGAAACAGGATGCACCTGAGCTCAATTTTGAGTCTGAAAGCAAAGGGTCTGAATACTTATGTAAATAAGGAATTTCTGTTTTTTGTTTTTTATAAATTTGCCCAAATTTCTAAAAACCTGTTTTCGCTTTATCATTTGGGGTATTGTGTGTAGATGAGTTTTTTTTCTTCATAAAACAACATGTGGAAAAAATGAATAATAGACGGCAGGAAGCTTGGTGATGTGATGTACTGGGATGTGCACACTACCCTCAGTAGCTCCTTACAATTGGATGCCAAGCAGTTGCCATACCAGGCGGTGATGCAACTGATCAGGATGCTCTCAATGGTAAAGCTGTAGAATGTTTTGAGGATCTGGGTACCCATGCCAAATCTTTTTAGTCTCCTGGGGGGGGAAAGGTGTTGTCGTGGCCTTTTCACGATTGTCTTGGTGTGTTTGGACCATGATAGTTTGTTGGTGATGTGGACACCAAGGAACTTGAAACTCTCGACATGCTCCACTACAGCCCTGTAGATGTGATTGGGGGCATGTTTGGCCCTCCTTTTCCTGTAGTCCACGTTCAGCTTCTTTGTTGAGGGAGAGCTTTTTGTCCTGGGACCCCATAGGCTGACTCATCGTTGTCGGTGATCAAGCCTACAACTGTTGTGGCGTCAGCAAACTTAATGATGGTATTGGAGTCATGCTTGGCTGTGCAGTCGTGGGTGAACAGGGATTACAGGAGGGGACCGAGCACCAACCCCGGAGGGGCCCCCGTGTTGACTATCAGCGTGACAGATGTGATGTTTCCTACCCTTACCACCTGGGGGAGGCCCGTCAGGAAGTCCAGAATCCAGTTGCAGAGGGGGGTGTTTAGTCCCAGTGTCCTTGCTTAGGTTTGGGCTATTTGGGCACTATGGTGTTGAACGCTGAGCTGTGTCAATGAACACCATTCTTACATAGGTGTTCCTTTTGTCCATGTGGGAAAGGGCACAGTGGAGAGTGTGATTGAGATTGCGTCATCTGTGGATCTGTTGGGGCGGTATGCGAATTGGAGTGAGTCTAGGGTTTCCGGGATGATGGTGTTGATGTGAGCCATGACCAGCCTTTCAAATCACTTCATGGCTAATGACGTGAGTGCTACAGGGCGGTAGTCATTTAGGCTGGTTACCTTCACTTTCTTAGGCACAGGGACTATGGTGGTCTGCTTGAAACTTGTATTTCTCTCAGGGAGAGGTTGAAAATGTCTGTAAAGACACTTGCCAGTTGCTATGCGCATGATCCTGAGTACACGTCCTAGTAATCCGTCTGGCCCGTGGCTTGTGGATTTTGACCTGTTTAAGGGTCTTGCTCACATCTGCTACTGACAGCGTGATCACACAGTCGTCCAGAACAGCTGGTGCTCTCATGCATGCTTCTGTGTTGCTTGCCTCGAAGCAAGCATAAAAGACATTTAGCTCGTCTGGTAGGCTTGCGTCACTTGGAAGCTCGCGGCTGGGTTTCCCTTTGTTTCCCGATGTTGGGACAGCGAATAGCTAATGTCTCCCAGACTGTTTATAATGTTTGTATACGCTTTGATAGTTTTTGCTATTATATATTTTGAGTTGCTTTTATTTAAAAAAATAACAAGAAAAAACAACAACATAATTTTTCGCATTCTAGGACATAATGGACTATGTGGGCAAGTTATGCAACTGCTGATATTTTTGTGGCTGCAAATAGAATCAATCACCATTTTGTTTCTCATTGTTGAACATGAGATGAGAAAAGAGATACTGATCAGTGTTTAGAGATGATCATTACAGAGTTTTTGCTCATAACCTTCACAGATGAAGGATGTGTATAGTATAGATACAGTGCATTAGGAAAGTATTCAGACTTTTTCTTATGTTACAGCCTTATTCTAAAGTGGATTAAATTCATTTATACCCTATAATGATGAAGCAAAAACAGACCCATTGCTGTGAGACTCGAAATTGAGCTCAGGTGCTGTCATGCCTTGACCTTAGAGAGCCGTTCTATTTCTCTATTTGGTTAGGTCAGGGTGTGATTTGGGTGGGCATTCTATGTTTTCTATTTCTTCGTTTTTGGCAGAGTGTGGTTCCCAATAAGAGGCAGATGTCTATCGTTGTCTCTGATTGGGAATCATGCTTAGGCAGCCTTTTTCCCACCTAATGTTGTGGGTAATTATTTATTTTCTGTGAATGTTTGTTTGCGCCATGGTTGCGTCACGTTCGGTTTCTGTTTACCTGTTTTTTTGTGAATGTTTCACTTTTATTAAAGATGTGGAATTACATGCACGCTGCGCCTTGGCTCATTTATGACAGGGAGTTTGAAGATAGTGAACGTGACAGAATCACCCACCACAAAAAGACTCATCAGCGTGCACCAACTTGGAGGACGAGCTGGACCGGGGAGGAGATTATGGCAGGGGACAAAATCCTGTCATGGAAGCAGGCGGAGGCAGCGAAGTTAGGTCAACAACAGAAGCCCGAGAGGCAGCTCCAAAAAAAAAATGTTTTGGGGGGCACACGGGGAGATTGGCGTAGTTAGGGTTTAGACCTGAGCCAACTCCCCGTGCTTACCGTGAGGAGCATGTGACCCATCAGGCACCGTGTTATGTGGTGATGCGCACTGTGTCTCCAGTGAGCATTCACAGGCCAGTGTGCTCTGTGCCAGTGCCCGCATTTGCCGGGCGGAAGTGGGCATCCAGCCAGGACGGGTTGTGCCAGCTCTACGCTCGAGACCTCCAGTGCGCCTCCACAGCCCAGTGTATCCGGTGCCTGCTCCACACACCAGGCTTTCAGTGCATCTCCCCAGTCCGGTGAGACCTGTTCCGGTTCCACATACCAGGCCTCCAGTATGTCTCCCCAGCCTGGTAAGCTCTGTGGCAGCTCCACGCACCAGGCTTCCAGTACGTATCCTCAGTCCGGTGAGACCTGTTCCGGATCCACGTACGAAGCCTCTACTGATATATCCAGGGCATGAAGCCTCCATTGATGATCCATGGCCCGGAGCCTGTAGTGATGATCCATGGCCCGGAGCCTGTAGTGATGATCCATGGCACGAAGCCTCCAGTCATAATCCATGGCCCAGAGCCTCCAGTGATAATCCATGGCCCGGAGCCTCCAGTAATAATCCATGGCACGAAGCCTCCAGTGATGATCCATGGCCGGAGCCTGCAGTAAAAATCCAGGGTACGGAGCCTCTAGTGACGGACCCCAGTCCGGAGCCTCCAGCGATGGTCTCCAGTCCCGTCCCTCCAACGACGGTCCCTAGTCCAGAGCCTCCAGCGATGGTCCCCAGTCCAGAGCCTCCAACGATGGTCCACAGTCCGGAGCCTCCAGTGACGGTCCCCAGTCCGGTCCGGAGCCTCCAGCGACGGTCCCCAGTCCGGTCCGCAGCCTGCAGCAAAGGTCCCCAGTCCAGAGCCTGCAGCAACGGTCCCCAGTCCGGAGCCTGCAGCGACGGTCCCCAGTCCGGAGCCTGCAGCGACGGTCCCCAGGCCTGAGCCTGCAGCGACGGTCCGCAGTCCGGAGTCTCCAGCGGCGGTCTGCAGGCCAGAGCCTCCAGCGGGGGTTCCCAATCCAGAGCCTCCGGCGAGGATCCACGGTCCGGTTCTTCCGGAAACGATCCACGGTCCGGAGTCTCCGGCAACCATCCACAGTCCGGTTCCACGGTTCCGCGGAGGGATCAGCATGCGGAGTGGCGGCTACGTCACGAACCGGAGCCGCCACCGAGGATAGATGCCCACCCGGACCCTCCCCTACAGAGTCAGGTTTTGCGGCTGGAGTCCGCACCTTTGGGGGGGTACTGTCACGCCCTGACCTTAGAGAGCCGTTTTATTTCTCTATTTGGTTAGGTCAGGGTGTGATTTGGGTGGGCATTCTATGTTTTCTATTTCTTTGTTTTTGGCAGAGTGTGGTTCCCAATCAGAGGCATCGTTGTCTCTAATTGGGAATCATACTTAGGCAGCCTTTTTCCCACCTAATGTTATTATTATTTATTTTCTGTGAGTGTTTGTGTGCGACACGGTTGCGTCAAGTTCGGTTTCTGTTTACCTGTTTTTTTGTGAATGTTTCACTTTTATTAAAGATGTGGAATTACATGCACGCTGCGCCTTGGCTCATTTATGACAGGGAGTTTGAAGACAATGTTTTCATTGATCATCCTTGAGATGTTTCTACAACTTGATTGGAGTCTACTCCTCAGTAAAAGGCACATGACAGCCCGCTTGGAGTTTGCCAAAAGGCACTTAAAGACTCTCAGGCCATGAGAAACAAGATTCTCTGGTCTGTTGAAAACCAAGATTGAACTTTTTGGCCTAAATGCCAAACATCACGCCTGAAGGAAATGAGGCACCATCCCTATGGTGAAGCATGGTGGTGGCAGTATCATGCTCTGGGGATGTTTTTCAGTGGCAGGGACTGGGAGACTAGTCATTATCAGGGGAAAGATGAACAGAGAATAGTACAGAGAGATCCTTGATGAAAACCTGCTCCAGAGTACTCAGGACCTCAGACTGGGGCAAAGGTTCACCTTCCAACAAGACAACGACCCTAAGCACACAGCAAATACAGCACAGGAGTGGCTTTGGGAACAAGTCTCTGAATGTTTTGAGTGGCCCAGCCAGAGCCTGGACTTGAACTCAATCGAACATCTCTGGAGAGACCTGAAAATAGCTGTACAGCAACGCTTCCCATCCAACATGACAGAGCTTGAGAGGATCTGCAGAGAAGAATGGGAGAAACTCCCCAAATACCGATGTGCTAAGCTTGTAGCGTCATACCCATGAAGACTCGATGCGATAATCGCTGCCAAAGGTGCTTCATCAAAGTACTAAGTAAAGGATCTGAATACGTATGTAAATGTGATATTTAAGAGAAACATGTCATGTGTTTTATTATAACGGCAGTGTGACATGGGGAACGCACAACAGCGGCATATGATTGGTGGAGAACTGTCAGTGAAGAAGTAATGGACCCTTGGTTAGGTGTTCAGTGCTTCAGACGAGCACTTCTTCTCATGTTCGTTTTTACATAAAGAAGAGGCTCTTTCTCTCTTACTCTCTTATCTCAAATCAATTCAATTTCAATTTAAGGGGCTTTATTGGCATGGGAAACATACGTTTACATTACCAAAGCAAGTGAAATAGATAAACAATAACACATTTACAGTAAATATTACACTCACAAAAGAAACATTTCAAATGCCTTATTACGTATATATACAGTGTTGTAATAATGTGCAAATAGTTAAAGTACAAAAGGGAAAATAAATAAATATAAATATAGGTTATATTTACAATGATGTTTGTTCTTCACTGGTTGCCATTTTCTTGTGGCAACAGGTCACACATATTGCTGCTGTGATGGCACACTGTGGTATTTCACCCAATAGATATGGGATTTCATCAAAATTAGATTTTTTAAAATGCTTTGTAGGTCTGTGTAATCTGAGGGAAATATGTGTCTCTAATATGGTCATACATTTGGCAGGAGGTTAGTAAGTACGGCTCAGTTTCCACCTCATTTTGTGGACAGTGTGCATATAGCCTGTCCTCTTGAGAGCTAGGTCTGCCTTCGTCTGCCTTTCTCAGAAGCAAGGCTGAGTCTATACATAGTCAAATATTTCCTTCATTCTGAGTCAGTCACAGTGGTCAGTTATTTTGCCCATGTGTACTCTCTGTTCAGGGTCAAATAGCGTTCTAGGTCAGGTATTATTTCCAATATGTCTATTATTTGGTGTTTTATGTTGTACACAGAGGATATTTTTTCAGAATTCTGCATGCAGACTCAATTTGGTGTTCGTCCCGTTTTGTAAATTATTGGTTGGTGAGCGGATCCAAGACCTCACAACCATAAAGGGTAATGGAGTCTATAACTAATTCAAGCATTTTTTGCCAGATCCTAATAGGGATGTCGAATTTTTTGTTCCTTTTGATGGCATAGAAGGCCCTTCTTGCCATATCTCTCAGATCGTTCAAAGCTTTGTGGAAGTTACCAGTGGCGCTGATGTTTAGGCCGAGGTATGTATAGTTTTTTATGGGCTCTAGGGCAATGGTGTCTAGATGGAATTTGTATTTGTGTTTCTGGTAACTCGACCTTTTTTGGAATACTATTTTTGTCTTACTGAGATTTACTGTCAGGGCCCAAGTCTGACAGAATCTGTGCAGAAGATAAAGGTGCTGCTGTAGGCCATCCTAGGTTGGTGACAGAAGCACCAGATCATCAGCAAACAGAAACATTTGACTTCAGATTCTAGTAGGGTGAGGCCGGGTGCTGCAGACTGTTCTAGTGCCCTCGCCAATTCGTTGATATATATGTTGAAGAGGGTGGGGCTTAAGCTGCATCCCTGTCTCAGCCCCCGGCCCAGTAGAAAGAAATGTGTGTTTTTTGCCAATTTTAACCGCACACTTGTTGTTTGTGTACATGGATTTTATAATGTCGTATGTTTTTCCCCCAACACCACTTTCCATCAATTTGTATAGCAGACCCTCATGCCTAACTGAGTCAAAAGCATGATATGCTTTTGTTTTGGTTTGTTTGTTTGTCAATTAGAGTGTGCAGGGTGAATACCTGGTCTATTGTATGGTAATTTGGTAAAAAGCCAATTTGACATTTGCTAAGTACATTGTTTTCGCTTAGGAAATGTACGATGTTAATGATAATGCAGTGGATTTTCCCAGGGTTACTGTTGAACATATCCCACAGTAGTTATTGCTGTCAAATTTGTCTCCACTTTTGTTATTTGGGGTGATCAGTCCTTGGTTCCAAATATTGCAGAAGATGCCAGAGCTGAGGATGATGTTAAAGAGTTTAAGTATAGCCAATTGGAATTTGTGGTCTGTATATTTTATCATTTCATTTAGGTTACCGTCAACCCCACAGACCTTCTTGGGTTGGAAGGTCTGTATTTTGTCATGTAGTTCATTCAATGTAATTGGAGAATCCAGTGGGTTCTGGTAGACTTTAATAGTTGATTCTAAGATTTGTATATGTTTTTGCTGCTTGTTCTTTGCTATAGATTAAAGAGCCAAAATCTATACCTCTCGATCAATCTCTCTCCATTTACAGCATCTCTATTTCTAATTCTCTCTCTCTCTGAAGATGAAGTCATTTGGAGTTTTCGACGCAGTAGAAAGCATACTACCACCCTTTCATTAAAATTGAGTGATTACCTTCTTCTACAGACAATGAGATGTGGCAGCATTCATCCTCTCGTGATATTTGTCTGATAAACTTTTTCTTAAGCCATGGCAAAACTAAATGTCATGGTGATTATTGACTGAACCTCCTTGAACTTTACAGTATGTAACAAGAGTGGTAATAATGATGCTCCTGGCCAAAGCTGTCATTCATGCGATGCAGATGATGTGTCACTCATATTGGCTATGTGCTCATATTCATTATCAGTGAACTAATGGCACATAATGCATGTTATCTCTGATTGGCTGTGACTGATAGACAAGCCTCTGTTTTTTTCTCTCTCTAGAACGCAGAACTGAACACAAACCAGTGAGAAAAAAAGTGAAAGATCAAATTTGCCTGCCTGCCTGCCTTCCCTCCCTCCAAATTCCTCCACCCCCTTAATGTGTTGCCGGGGCAGATTAGAGGAGTGCGTGATGACAAACCACTCGGCGTAGTGAGAGTGTGTTACATCGAACTCACACACACACTCTCCAGGTCTCCCATGAGGCCTTCTCTCCCTCACTCTCTCTACTCCATACAGTTGTGATGTAACTGATGCACTGTCTGCCTGCTCAGGCCAGGCCACGAGCTAGCAGCTACATCAGCACCAGCTTTACCTAGAACCCTAGAGGAATCAGCAGCGTCCATCTTAGAGCGAGATAAACAACACACCACACTACCTCATGCAGTCTGACTCACTGGCTCACTCCTCAAAGCACAGCGAGGGAGATTAGTTATGTCCTTGTGCTTTCATGGCTTTAGTTATCTCATGTGGCTTTGTGTGTTGTGTAAGAAGCTCTGAAAAGTTGTTGTAGCTATCTGTTAGATTGCAAGTAATGGACGTTCCACAGGGTGTCTGTGTTGTGCTGAGGGAATGTTGTTTTGGATTAATGGTGGACAGATCCTGTTTGAGCCTGATCCGTGACGTGTCATGTGGTGGGACTGATTTATTGGAAGTGGATTAGCTACAGTAAACCCATCTTGTTTCTCATATAGACCAACTTACTGTAGGGGCACCTTGCCCTGGCCTTTACCCCTATCACCCACCATCCATTCATGCTATAAAATGTCCCATTTTCTCCCTAAATGAATTGCTTTCAGTGCCATGTTTCTGGTGACGGCAGGTAGCGATCTGCAGCAGATACCGTCTCCTCCTAATCAGTCATGTATTAGTAATGTGTCCAGCTGTTCCACTATCCAGCCAGAGACCCTCCATCCTCTCACTCTCTCCCTCTTTCTATCTCTATCTCTATTGCCTCTGCATTGATCTCTGCTCATCCTAATTCATATTCTGAATTATGATCAACACTGTCTTAGGAGCTCAGCCATATCTGATAAATGGTCACATAACTTAGGTTTGTTGTGTTAGATTTCTGTGTGTGGACTGTATATTCGTTTTGAAAACTATAATGGCACAAACATTTTGTGCATTTGATAGTTTTATTAAAGTCTGAGCCAGTGTGTGTGTTTGTGTGTATGACTCTATACAATATTTATGCATAATTGGTTATAACAAATTGGTGAAAATGCTTTCATATATCTGCCATAGCCCTGATGTATCGCCCTGGGAAATCTGAAACCGCAGCCTGTAGTGTAGAATACTAATTACTTTCTCTTTCTCTATATTTCTCTCTCTCCCCTCTATATCTCTCTTTGTTTTCCCTCCCTCCCTCCCTCCCTCCCTCCCTCCCTCCCTCCCTCCCTCCCTCCCTCCCTCCCTCCCTCCCTCCCTCCCTCCCTCCCTCCCTCCCTCCCTCCCTCCCTCCCGCCGCTCTGTCTTTCTCTCCCCCTTTCTCCCTCTCTCTCTCTCTGCTCTGCTAAAGTAAGACCTGTGTCTACTCTAAGTGTCCCAGTGAGGAGCATGTGGTGAGGGCCATGTCCTCTGGAGATGGAGAAGAGTGTCACTAAGTTGATGTATGACTTCCAGGGGAACTCTACCTCTGACGACGACTCAGGCTGCGCACTGGAGGAATACGCCTGGGCACCCCCTGGTCTCAGCCCTGAGCAGGTACACCATCCACTTTGTACCCCTCTGTTACCCTTCTTCTTTTCCCCTTCTTAATTTTCCTAGTTATCTGAGAGGGGTGGATTCATTGATTGATAAACAAGCAGCAGAACTGATGGTTAATTGCTTTAAAACTCCCTCTATGGTGTCCTGAATGCCGAGAGAGAGAGAGAGAGAGAGAGAGAGAGAGAGAGAGAGAGAGAGAGAGAGAGAGAGAGAGAGAGAGAGAGAGAGAGAGAGAGAGAGAGAGAGAGAGAGAGAGAGAGAGAGAGAGAGAGAGAGAGAGAGAGAGAGAGAGAGAGAGAGAGAGAGAGAGAGAGAGAGAGAGAGAGAGAGAGAGAGAGAGAGAGAGAGAGAGAGAAGAGAGAGAGAGAGAGAGAGAGAGAGAGAGAGAGAGAGAGAGAGAGAGAGAGAGAGAGAGAGAGAGAGAGAGAGAGAGAGAGAGAGAGAGAGAGAGAGAGAGAGAGAGAGAGAGAGAGAGAGAGAGAGAGAGAGAGAGAGAGAGAGAGAGAGAGAGAGAGAGAGAGAGAGAGAGAGAGAGAGAGAGAGAATATCAAACCTACCAAGCATAACAAATTAGCTGTCAAACATTTCATGGAAGTGCAAATGTGAAGAAATTACTCAACTGTCACTGTTGAGATGACATAAGCAGAGAGGTCAGAGCCCAACCTAATGACAACCGTGACCAAACCATGAAGATGACCTGAAAGATAATCTGTGGACTGCATCGTCTGAACGACATGAAAGTAATGAAATGATGGTGCCTCTTTTGGTTTCAGTGTTGTAATGATGGTGTGTATTATATATTCTAGAATTTTTTGCTGTTTGTTGGATTGCTATGTTTTATTCTATCAGGATTGTCATTCCTAACCCCTCAAATTGGAACAAACTGAAACATAAACTTTCACCACAGAGAGAAAACAGCACAGACATAAAAATAATTAGTTCTTTCCGTTGACGGGAGCTGTCCAGATGAGGGAGAAGTTAGTCCTTTGTTTGTTCTCAAATCAAATCAAATCAAATTTATTTATATAGCCCGTCGTACATCAGCTGATATCTCAAAGTGCTGCAGGTGTAGAAGCACGGTGGCTAGGAAAAACTCCCATGAAAGGCCAAAACCTAGGAAGAAACCTAGAGAGGAACCAGGCTATGTGGGGTGGCCAGTCCTCTTCTGGCTGTGCCGGGTGGAGATGGGGGGGGGGGGCAAGATCTCATCAGTGACTCAACCCACTCAAGTGACGCACCCCTCCTAGGGACGGCATGAAAGAGCACCAGTAAGCCAGTGACTCAGCCCCTGTAATAGGGTTAGAAGCAGAGAATCACAGTGGAAAGAGGGGAACCGACCAGGCAGAGACAGCGAGGGCAGAACATGGCCAAGATGTTCAAATGTTCATAAATGACCAGCATGGTCGTATAATAATAAGGCAGAACAGTTGAAACTGGAGCAGCAGCACGGTCAGATGGACTGGGGACAGCAAGGAGTCATCATGTCAGGTAGTCCTGGGGCATGGTCCTAGGGCTCAGGTCCTCCGAGAGAGAGAAAGAAGGAGAGAATTAGAGAACGCACACTTAGATTCACACAGGACACCGAATAGGACAGGAGAAGTACTCCTGATATAACAAACTGACCCTAGCCCCCCGACACATAAACTACTGTGGCATAAATACTGGAGGCTGAGACAGGAGGGGTCAGGAGACACTGTGGCCCCATCTGAGGACACCCTCAGGCTGAAGTAATAATTCCTGCTTGTCTCCACTGTAAAGTGCTGCACAGTGGGACCTGTGATGCGATGCTGCCATGCTCCCTTCCTCCCACCACCTCTTCCTCCATCGCTCCCTCCCTCTCTCCCTTCCTTCCCTTCCCCTTCCGCCGACCCGCCATCCCTTCCTTCTTTCCTTTCCCCACCCTCCCTTCAGGAGCTCTGTTAATAGATGACAGGCAGGGCTGATGATAGTTATTTTCTCCAGTTAGCCATCTTGACAGGATTCTGAGGGAGGCTGTGGCCTTTCTCTGAACCTACAGGAGATGAAGGCAATCAAGCCTGCTGGATGATTGTGACCTACAACTAAGTTTAGCGTCTGCTGTTGACTAGATGGCTGTTTTCTAGTGGATTGGAAGGCCCTAATTTATTTTGTGCAATGTTAGGTGTGAGCCACACAATGATTTTAGTTTAAATCTGCTCTGTATGTGTCGAGGATTATGTTGCAAATCATTGAGGTGTGACAAAACTTTAATTGTACCATAAGATTGTTGTGTTCTTGAAGAATAATTACCTGAAGCATTTTCCCTCCTTTCTATCATGTGACTTCAGCTCAGCAAGTTTTCCTGAATGCCTATAATTACTTTGATTGTAGCCTACAGGCATTCAGAAATCATAGATACTTTTCTATTTTCCCATCACTATGGGGGCTGCGGTAGCATTGAGGGGGGGCCAGCAACTGGAAGGTTGGCGGTTCCTACTGTTCCTACCAAATCCTACTGTAGACCAGGGCAAAAATCTAGTGGGAGTGAGCTGGCAGCTGGAGGTTTGCTGGCATTGATGTCTCAGGTTGAAGTAATAATTCCTGCTTGTCTCCACGGTAAAGTGCTGCACAAGTGGGACCTGTGATGCAATGCTGCCACGCTCCCTCCCTTCCTTCCATGTTCCCTAGAGCAAGGAACGTATTTGTTGGATAAAAAGCAGAAGACAAATTTCCAACATATATGGACTAATAAAGCTAAGTAGAATAAGAGCCTACAATCGGGACTCTACAAAACACTGTCTGCAATGAAAGAGCACATTGCTCTCCAAGGCTGTGTCTACTGCAGAGCCACAAGAGCCTTTGTTCCAGACACTTCTAGTTCCAGCCGTTGTTCTCAAGGCCAAGGATGATGGAGGATAGAACAATAACCAACACAGCAGAATATAAAGCCCATCATCTATTCATTAAAAACTGCTGCTTTCAGGTTCATCTGGGAGGGTTTTTTTACTTTTGTTTTTAATTGACAGACATTTTACCATTCAATTTACAGATATAGTAACGTTTATAATGATAGGTAGGCACATGGCATACTTCAGGAAGGATCAGACTAGCCACTCTATCAATCCTGTCATTACAAAAAACATTTTTGTTGAGTGCTAGATGCTATCATTGTCACTATGCTGAACTAAGACCCTTAGCGTTTGGTGAGACTAAAGCCAGAGTGTTGTGGTTTGTGTCCCTGTCAGGTGCATCAGTACTACGGTTCTCTACCTGAGGACAGGGTGCCGTATGTGAACAGCCCAGGAGAGAAGCACCGCATCAAACAGCTAATTCACCAGCTGCCCCCGCACGACAACGAGGTGACACTAGTTTACCTGATTACCTGTGTCTAGTGACCTTCGACACATTTATGAAGGGATGTCTAATGTTTTGGATATGGGTGACGAAAGAGTGTTTTGGTTTGGTCGTCAGGTCCGATACTGCAACACACTGGACGACGAGGAGAAGAGGGAGCTCAAGCTCTTCAGTAACCAGAGAAAGAGGGACAACCTGGGAAGAGGCAATGTCCGCCCCTTCCCCTTGTCCATCAGTGGGGCCATCTGTGAACAGGTATTCACTGCTGACACAAAACAAACATGACAGAAAACCTACAGCACAAAAAGCAGAAACATTGAGGGCACCACTAGGGGATGGTGCAAATGGGATAAAATATGTGCTACAGCAAATCTAATTTATATTTGAAAATAAATTCAACTTTCTACTCAGATCTGTTCATGTCTAAATGAGATGCTTTCTTTGCCATTGTTTTTGGTTTGATGTCTAATCAGCAGGATTAGCCATAAAAGCCCTTCAGTGATAAGATCATGCACTTCACATTTAGAAACATTGCGTTATTCATATCGTAACTGGCATCTTTCTCCCTTCTCTCTTCCTCCTCCTTCTCTCCCCCTCCTTCTCTCTACCCCTCCTTCTTCCTTCCCCCTCTGTACATTTATTCTCTCTCTCTCTCTCTCTCTCTCTCTCTCTCTCTCTCTCTCTCTCTCTCTCTCAGTGTGGGGGCCAGATAAATGGACGGGACATTGTGGTGTTTGCATCGCGGGCAGGCCACGGCCTGGTGTGGCACCCTCACTGCTTCGTGTGCTGCATGTGTGAGGAGCTCCTGGTGGACCTCATCTACTTCCACCAAGAAGGGAAGATCTACTGCGGCCGGCACCATGCAGAGAGGCTCAAACCCCGCTGCTGTGCCTGTGATGAGGTAAGCATGCCTGGACTCAGAGGGCTGGGGTGGTGGGGGGTCGGCTGGAGCTCAGTGGGAGATGGGGTTTAAGGGGTATGGAGTGTTGAGGGGTGTCACCTTCCACGTCTCAGTTATCTGAGGAAGTCTTGCTGGGTTTGACTAAGTCTTATTTCAGCTAATTCTAAGATATGTGTGATATTCACTTGGTAAGAATCTGTCTCCGCTTGGTGTGTATCTCTCACCCTCTCTAGTGGTCTATGGTTTGACAGTCTGTTCTCTGTCTTTCCTGCATATTATCTTTAATTATTTTTGCTGATGATTTTGGATCTATTTGCTTTAGATTCCGGTTTGCTGATGATTGTGATGAATGGTCTCTCTCTCTCTCTCTCTCTCTCTCTCTTTGCTTTGCTTTAGATTATCTTTGCTGATGAGTGTACGGAGGCGGAGGGCAGGCATTGGCACATGAAACACTTCTGCTGCTATGAGTGTGAGGCTCCGCTGGGCGGCCAGCGCTACATCATGAAGGATGGACACCCACACTGTTGCAACTGCTTTGAGTCCCTCTACGCAGAGTACTGTGACGCCTGCGGTGAACACATAGGTACACGGTTCTAGACATTTCTTGAACATGATGTATACATACATTGAGTGTACAAAACATTAGGAACACCTGCTCTTTCCAAGACATAGACTGACCAGATGAATCCAGGTGACAGCTATGATCACTTATTGCTGTCAGCGTGGTTTCCATCCAATTGGCGACAGATTTTCATGCGAATATTGTAAAATCCTCATAGAAAATATGCACATTTTCCCACCAGTCTTGTTTCCAGTGTGGATAAAAATCAGTGTGTGTTGACATAGTGCACACAAAATGAACTTTTTGCAGAAAAGAAATCTAAAGTTCAATGTGTTTCCATCACATTTTCAACTCTACCAACTCTATTTTTATTTGTCAGATAGCAGTCAAGCATCAATCATCATGTCGCCAGAATAACACCATCGAAATGTATTGAAAGGAGCATTAAGATCACTGTGCACTTTCACCACTCTGTGAAGTTCATTATAACTTATTTCATCTGTAGCCTAATAAACTGCATGACTTTACGTGGTTAGTGTCTCTTTTTACATGTATCTTCCCCCCTGTTTCAAGTCTCTATGACTGTTTTGTTCCCACACGCCATCAGTCTCCCTTTGTCTCTCTCTGTGTCTCTACCTCCATTTCTCCATGTCTCAACTCATTTCATTATTGACATGTTTTACCTGTGACGACAACCTAATGGAGCCATTCAAAGAACCTGTGGTCGTTAAGTGCCAATAGTCATAAAATCTGAGATAAATGTATATTTATTGAGTTATTTATTTAGTTATTATACAGACCCCATAATCCCAGTTTTGGATAAAATCACAATATCAACCTTCTGGGAAATAAAACGCAGCGTTTCTGCTGTATTTCATTTCTTCTTCCAGTAAATATCATACAAATATTTTGTAGGCTCATGTTTTACAGATTAGCTGAGGCTCTGAGCAGGCTCTTCAGAGACTGTGTGCTTGGCTCAGCTCATTACTGAGGAAAGTTACAGTCTCTCACTATAGATGATGGGTTTCAGCCAGTCAGTTAGACTGACGGTAATGCTGCTGATATACCATATGCCTATGCCAGTGTTCTTTCATCCAAAGACAAGATCAAGCCTCCAATTGTCTGTGATCATTAAGAATCAGTTTGTGATATCCCGAAACTGACACCTTATTAGTAGTAAGCATCATTTCTAATTCTAATGCCAGGATGTGATCCTTTCCCCAGGCATTGACCAGGGCCAAATGACATATGACGGGCAGCACTGGCATGCCACAGAGGAGTGTTTCTGCTGTGCCCGCTGTAAGCGCTCCCTCCTGGGGCGCCCCTTTCTGCCCAAACAGGGACAGATCTACTGCTCACGCTCCTGCAGCGCCGGACAGGTGAACAACCAGCATTTAACTGAATGTTCTGGTGACACCTGTATGTGTGTTTTCTATGTATTTCAATTATGTAATCAATTCCATCAATCAGGACCCAGATGAATCTGACTCCTCGGACTCGGCCTTCCAGAGTGCCCGCTCCCGTGAGTCCCGCCACAGCACCAAGATCATAAAACAGGATCACCGAAATACCGAGAAGGAGCGTCGCCAGACAGCGCCCATGCCTGACCGTCTGTCTGTCGAGGTGGACCCCCTGTCTATCCATATGGACCGTCTGAGCCTTGGCTCCATCCAGACACCCAGCCGAACCCCCAGTCGCACCCCAAGCCGCACCCCTAGTCTCAACCAGGTGTGGATGAGCCGGGACGAACCTTACCCCCCAGCATACGAGACAGCCTATGAGGGCTCCCCGCGGGAACCCTCTCCAACCCCCACGCCTCTGCTCCTGGGCCCGTGTAACCCCAGGCAGGGCTACAGCCCCAGCCCCAAACTCCACCCCCCAACCCAGAGCTCTGGCAACCCAGGGAAGAGGCCTGAGTCCTGGGTTAAAGAGCAGGGCAACACCAAGAGGACGCCCATGGCGGCATTGAGGGGCCAATCCTTCCAGGACAACTGGATCCACCACAGCCAGGACGAGTTCCGGCCACCCAAGCTGAGGACCCAGATGAGTTTTAACGAGGTGTCCAGCCAAGGCCAGGGCTTCTCAGACAAGAGGAGCATCAGCATGCATGGCTTCCAGAGGGACAGCAGGCCCCCCCTGACCAGGAACACCATGAGCAACGGCATTAGCTTCACAGAGCCCCTCACCCCTCTGGAACAAACCCCCCGAGGATCCATGGAGTCTCTGGCCCTGTCCAACGCTACAGGTGCTGTGCCCTCTCACCTGAGTTTAGAAGATAGACAGTAGATATGATCGAATATGATAATATGGCTAATGATTTATGCTCCCAATCAGGTAATAAAGTATCAATAACCTGTCTGTGTATCTTTCCCAGGTAACTCTCTGGATGGAGTCAATAAGCGTCAGGAGCACCTGTCCAGGTTCTCCATGCCAGACCTTAGTAAGGATTCTGGGATGAATGTGTCTGAGAAGAGCAACATGGGGACACTGGGTTCCCCTGTCCAGTTCCGCAGCTCTGAGTCCCTGACCTCCTCTCGGCCGTACAGGAACCTGAATGCGCCCGTGCAGGTGGGGTACCCCCTGGGGTACTGGGACGCCCCCCAGCCTCTGGCCTTTGAGGGTAAAGGTCGTGTGGCCCTGATGGGGAGTAGTGGCAACCTCCGCATGCCCCCCATGATTGAGAGGACACCTCGTCGTCGGCCCAATGAGCCAGAGCCCATACGGCAACAACAACTACCAACGCAACCACGGCGACGGAAACACCGCGGCAACGGTAATGATGGAAACGGCAACCACCGCAACAGCGGTCGCCACCACCGGCGCTCTCGACGCTCACGCTCTGACAACGCCCTCCACCTGGCGGCCGACCGGGCAAATCACATGATGGAACCACCACACCGTCGCATTCAGGAGGACTATGACCGTTTCCCCGCAGGCCGCACCGCCCGGGACCTGTTTGGGGTTGGGGGCATGGGTGGTTACAGACAACAGCCTTATAGACCCTGCCCTCGCACCACCTCAGATCTCACCCTGCACAATGCAGCGGGGGGTGGGGGGATTCAGCCGCTGGGCCTGGGGGGGCCATACTGTGGTGGAGATGGGTACGGAGAGGGGGCAGACCCCTGGTGCTCCAGCTGCTCCTCGTCCTCTGAGTCTGAAGAAGATGAGGGGTACTTCCTGGGTGAGCCCATCCCCAGACCTATCCAGCTACGCTACCTCAACAATGAGGAGCTGCGCCACAGATACAGCCCTACAGGAGTGGGAGGGATGGGGGGCCACCATGGACCCATACATGGACCCCTACATGGAGGAAACCACGGGCAGCTGCACGGACAGCTACAAATGCGCCAGAGGAGGAAGAGCAAGAACTGCACCATCTCATAGAGAGTGGAAGGGAAAAAGAGAGAGAAAGGGAGTGGGAGGGAGACAGAGAAAAATTAAGTGAGAGAGTGAGTATGTGAAAGAGTGTATGTGTATGTGTCAGAGAGAGAGAGAGAGACATATATATTTGATGTGTGTAAGTTATACAACTGGCTCTGTGCGCGGGGGGGGGGGGGGGTGTTGTTTGTGTACACCTACACAGTATGATCTAATCAGAACAGGAAGCCTGCAATGGACCGGCTTCTTACACAACTGCAATGTTTACAATGGTGACTAACGATTGGCACGAGCATCACATTTGTATTGTTAACTGTTTATTATATACAACAAGAAAGGTTACAGCAAATTATAAACTGTGTGTGTGCGTGCGCGTGCGCATGTGAGAGAGATACATCTACAGATACATCCAAGAAATACTGGACTTATTCATAAAATGTACTGCCATAGTAAAACTACTAGCTGTTTTTTCAAACCAGTTAAAACATTTATAGAAATTGGATTCATGCATGCATAATATTCAGTATGTCAACAAGGCATAACATAATACTGCAAATAGTTGCAATTCATGATGGAATTTAGCAACTATTTAGCATTGTTTTCCATCTTGAAACAGACAGGGGATAAATTCACCATGTCTGTAAAGTTGAATGAATGCTCCTAAATGACTCAGTTAAAAGAAGTAATGGTACACAGCAACAAGAGCTCTACGGGCCGAAGTGCTCACGTATTTTATGTACCTTACTGGACCTTGGAAAACCACCTGAGTGGACCTCTCATACCAGTGATCCACCAATGACTTAATCAGTCCATCAAATACTAAGGAGAACCAAAAACTGCCTGGCACCCGGCAGCCCTCCAAACCAAGTCAACTGGCTGCGTGATTGTGGGAAATGTGTGCTAGATTCTGTACAGTGTTGTCTTTTACCTCAGTGGAAACCAAGAGCTGCTGAATGTACAGTATCGTTGGCTAGCCGGCCATGTCATCACCCTGTATAAGTAGCCTGTTGAACCTAACCCTGTGCTGTGTGTTTTACATAGCCTCCTGACCTCCCTCCATCCATGCTTACCAAGGACAGCTCTAGCCTCTGCTCCTTGACCATTCAGGCACAGCAGCGTCTCATATGGTCCCGTTTTCTCCTGCAACATGCTTTGTTTTTCAGAGTTAGAATACCACTACTAGATTAATAATAATGAAATATAATAATAATAATAATAACAATAATAACAATAATAATACCTGTTAAATGTATATAACAGTAAAATAAATGTTATTTAAGTTATGGATGTAGTAATGTAAATGTTCTGTACATAATGGCCCTACATATTTATATATATTTTGTAACTACAGAACCATTATTTGTATAACATGATGTAGGGATAGAAAAGTCTTGCATGTTTATTTGTTGATGTTGTGTCATATTGGAATTAAAGTGGATTTTAATGAACAGTGAAAATGTCACGTCTTCTTTTGGTAACACTGTAAGAAAAACCCTGTATAATAGGACATTATAATTGCTTATACATTTTTATAATAATCTAAATGCTGTGAAGCAGCTTACTCCAGATGTATGTGGTTGGTTCTAGCTGTGGTCCTCTGTAGCTCAGTTGGTAGAGCATGGCACATGGTGCATGACTGTCGCTTTGGATAGAAGCGTCTGCTAAAGGGCATATATTATTACGTATATTATGGAATCCCATGTTGGTTTGGTTGACTGACAGTCCCTGTCCCTCCTGACGTCGCTCCAACCTTTGGTGTAGAAATTCCATCTGCTCATTACCAGTCTGCAGCTAATAAGCCCATAATAAGTCTATACCTGGTTTCTAACTTGCATCCTTTGTCCTGATCTTGTCCACGTTCTGATTGTGCCCACATTTTCAAACAGGTATAGACGATTAAAATCTGCAATGTGATCATTATCATCCTGCCTTTTAAAAGCATTGACAGGTAGCACCATTGATTTATGGCATCAATATGTGTCTTGAAATAAAATATTATTTTGAAAGAATAGCTGTCAAATAATTTGGTCACAATGCGGATATGAGAAACATTTTAATACCATGGATAGACATATTTCTGAAAATATGGGCACAATCAGAATGTGGGGAAGATCAGGACAAAGGACGCATGTTATCGACAAGTATAAAATAGGCTTTGACTGACTAACTGGTTGGCTACTTAGTGATCAAACATCCATCAACATCAGGGTTCCCAAACTGGTGGCCGCTGGCTGAATTTAATGTATTTGGTCCACCAAGTGATAACATGTTTTTAGAGATTTTAGCAAATAAAAGTCTTATTGTATCTCTAAGAGCTTTGCACACCTGGATTGTACAATATGTGCCCATTATTATAAAAAATAAATAATTCAAGCCCTGTCAAGTTGATTGTTGATCATTGCTAGACAGCCATTTTCAAGTCTTGCTATAGATTTTCAAACCTATTTCTGTCAAAAGTGTAAGTAGGCCACTCAGGAACATTCAATGTTGTCTGGGGAAGCAACTCCAGTGTAGATTTGGCCTTGTGTTTTAGGTTATTGTTGAAAAGTGAATTCGTCTCCCCATGTCTGTTGGAAAGCACACTGAACCAGGTTAAGCTCTAGGATTTTGCCTGTGCTTATAGCTGTATTCTGTTTATTTTTATCCTAAGAAACTCCCTATTCTTTGCCAATAATAAGCATACCCATAACATGATGCAGCCACCAACATGCTTTAAATATGAAGAGTGGTACTCAGTGATGTGTTGTGTTGGATTTGCACTAAACACAACACTTCGTATTGAGGACAAAAATAACATTTATTTGCCTCAGTTTTTTGCCTTTTTTCAAACAAGATGCATGTTTTGGAATATTTGTATTCTGTACAGGCTTCCTTCTTTTCAGTCTGTCATTTAGATTAGAGATGTAACGACAATGTTGTTGATCCATCCTCAGTTTTATCATATCACAACCAAGCTGTAACTGTTTTAAAATCACAATTGGCTTCATGGTGAAATCCCCGAGTGGTTTCCTTCCTCTCCGGCAACTGTTAGGAAGGACGCCAGTATCTTTGTAGTGACTGCGTGTACTGATACACCATCTAAAGTCTAATAAATTCACCATGCTCAAAGGGATATTCAGGGACTGCTTTTATTATTATTGTTTTTTTCCTTATCTACCAATCGGTGCCCTTCTTTGCAACCTCCGTGGTCTTTGCGGTTCAATCTGTGTTTGAAATTCATTACTTAGTTGAGAGACCTTACAGATACAGTGGCTTGCGAAAGTATTCACCCCCTTGGCATTTTTCCTATTTTGTTACCTTACAGCCTGAAATTAAAATAGATTTTTTTTTGGGGGGGGGGGGGGTTGTATCATTTGATTTACACAACATGCCTACAACTTTGAAGATGCAAAATATTTTTTATAGTGAAACAAACAAACAATAAATATTTTTCTAAATGAAAACTTGAGCGTGCATAACTGTTCACCCCACATTTTGCAGCAATTACAGCTGCAAGTCTCTTGGGGAATGTCTCTATAAGCTTGGCAAATCTAGCCACTGGGATTTTTGCTCATTCCTCAAGGCAAAACTGCTCCAGCTCCTTCAAGTTGGATGGGTTCTGCTGGTGTACAGCAACCTTTAAGTCATACCATAGATTATGAATTGGATTGAGGTCTGGGCTTTGACTAGGCCATTCCAAGACATTTAAATGTTTCGCCTTAAACCACTCGAGTGTTTCTTTAGCAGTATGCTTAGGGTCATTGTCCTGCTGGAAGGTGAATCTCCGTCCCATTCTCAAATCTCTGGAAGAATTTAAACAAATTGATCCCTGATCTACATTTTCAACTCTATCAGCCTGAGCTGACTTCTGCACACATTGACCATCTTTACTGGGTAGTAAAGGGAATATTTGTACACCAGGGTGATTTGATGTTTAAACAGTGCCTTCAGAAAGTATTCAGACCCCTTGACTTTTTCCACATTTTGTTGCATTACAGCCTTATTCTAAAACTGATTAAATATTGTTTATTGAGCAGCAATCTACACACAATAGCCCATAACGAAGAAAATCATTTTTCTAGTTTTTATTTTAGCAAATGTATTTAAAACCAAAAAACAGAAATTCTTTATTTACACAAGTATTCAGACCCTTTGCTGTGAGACTCGAAATTGAGGTCAGGTGCATCCTGTGTCCATGAATCATCCTTGAGATGTTTCTACATCTTGATCCACCTGTGGTAAAATGCAATTGATTGGACATGATTTGGAAAGGCATACATCTGTATATATAAGGTCCCGACAGTTGGCACACCATGTCAGAACAAAAACCAAGCCATGAGGTTGAAGGAATTGTCCGTAGAGCTCCGAGACAGGATTGTGTCGTGGGACAGATATGGGGAAGGGTGCCAAAACATTTTTGAAGCATTGAAGGTTCCCAAGAACACAGTGGCCTCCATCATTCTTAAGTGGAAGAAGTTTGAACCACGAAGAATCTTCCTAGAGCTGACCGCCCAGCCAAACTGAACAATTAGTGGAGAAGGGCCTTGGTCAGGGAGGTGACCAAGAACCCAGTGGTCACTTTGACAGAGCTCAGAATTTATTTGTGGAGATGGGAGAACCTTCCAGAAGGACAACCATATCTGCAGCACTCCACCAATCAGGCATTTATGGTAGGGTGGCCAGACGGAAGCCACTCCTCAGTAAAAGGCACATGACAGCCCACCTTCCCAAAAGGCACCTAAAGACTCTCTGACCATCACAAACAAGATTCTCTGGTCTGATGAAACCCAGATTGAACTCTTTGGCTTGACCAAGCGTCACGTTTGGAGGAAACCTGATACCATCCTTACGGTCAAGCATGTTGGTGGTAGTATCATGCTATTGGGATGTTTTTCACCGGCAGGGACTGGGAGACTAGTCAGGATTGAGGGAAAGATTAACAGAGCAAAGTACAGAGAGATCCTTGATGAAAACCTGATCCAGAGCGCTCAGGACCTCAGACTGAGGCAAAGGTTAATATACCAACAAGACAACGACAGTAGTGGCTTCGGCACAAGTCTCTGAATGTCCTTGAGTGGCCCAGCCAGAGCCCGGACTTAAACCCGATCAAACATCTCTGGAGAGACCTGAAAATAGCTGTGCAGCAACGCTACCAATCCAACCTGACAGAGCTTGAGAGTATCTGCAGAGAAGAATGGGAGAAACTCCCCCAATACAGGTGTACCTAGCTTGTAGAGTCATACCCAAGAAAACTCAAGGCTGTAATCGCTGCCAAAGTTGCTTCAACAAAGTACTGCGTAAAGGGTCTGAATACTTATGTAAATGTCATATTTCAGTTTTTATTTTTAAATAAATTAGCAAATATTTCTAAAAAAATACTTTTGTTTTGTCATTATGGGGTATTGTGTGTAGATTGAGGAGGAAAATAATGTCACAGGAAGGCCAAAAAGATCAAGGACATCAATCACCCCAGCCACGGCCTGTTCACCCCGATATGTATCGCGTTGTAAATATAAAAACCCTTGAATGGGTCGGTGTGTCCTAACTTTTGACCGGTACTGCATATATGCACACATATTTTTATACTCCGGACTCCGACATTGTTCGTCCTAATATTTCTATATATCTTAATTCCATTTTTTTCTTTCAGATTTATGTATTTTTCTGAATTCTTAGATATCACTGCACTGCTGGAGCTAGGAACACACACAAAATAACATCTGCATAATATGTGTATGCGACCAATATTTGATTTGATCAGGGTGATTTGTAGATCAGGGTGTTAGTAGATTAGGGTGATTTGTGTAGAAGGGTGATTTGTAGATCAGGGTGTTTTGTAGGTCAGTGGGATTTGTGTATTAGGGTGTTTTGTAGATCAAGGTGATTTGTGTATACGGGTGATTTGTGTACAAGCGTGATTTGTAGATCAGGGAGTGTAGGGAGCAGCAGCATGAGACATTACAAGACTGAATCAAACACAGAGAGACCTAATTTTCAAGAACAGATTTTTATGCTGCGAGAATATCCAAAGGTTGTGTAAATAGAAACTGTATTGAAAGAAATCCCCCTTGTATATCAACATAGTATATAAAAAATATTCTAGCTCATGTATTAATCATGTCATAAATACATTTTCAATAAAAAGGACAACATTTCAATATAATACAGGGCTTGGAATTCATGAACTACACTTTGGTAGGAAGCACAAGTGCAATAGCTATATCTTACATCATCACGAGCAATATTGAAAGTTGACAAACATAAATTATTGAGTTTCAGCAGCAGACACAGAGCTTCCAGAAGGCTGAGCACCAGGAGTGACTTTGGCCTGACTGATCAAGGACAGACCAGCTCACAAGTTTACATACCCAATATTACATACCCAATCGGCATGAAAACACCACAATCGGTGTTTTGGTAGAGAAGCCAGCCACTTACACAGGTTAAGACAAAGGTGCATGTGTGCGTATCACTGTGGATGGTTCCCTGGTGTCATACTCCTCAATAAACTCTTGCATGGCCTCTACACAGCGCAGGCCAATCTCCCTGAGGTTCTCCTGTAGAGACAACTGGATGGGCCGCTCCAGGGAGGGGTCTTTGGCTATCAGCATCTTCACCACCACACCAAACGTGTCACAGTCCTGACGGTACACCTGTATAGCACACAGACAGTCAGCTTTTTCACCATCACATTTAAACTGTGCATCACAGTCCTAAAACACAAACCTGTACACGCATCTTCTAAACCACATTAAGCTGTGTCACAATCCTAATTGTACACCAGCACGACAAACACAAACATATTTTCATTGCACATGAGAGTTCTCTTTGCATTGTGGCTCCTGTTCCAGTGAGGAGCATAGCACAGATTGGTCTAAAGACACCTCAGCTCACTCTAATACCAGAGGAATGCTGCAGACATGAGCCTTCAGACACAGGAGGAGCAAGGCAAACAAAATATGGAGAGAGAGCGAAAGAGAGGGAGTGAAAGAGAGAGAGAGAGAGAAGCTGGGCTGAAGAGAAAGGAAAATCACAAGAGATAGAGGATGGAGAGAGAGCGGGTGTGAAGAGAGGATGAAAGAGAGGATGGAAAGACAGGGATTGAGAGAGTTCTGGGAGAGATGCTTGGGGCGAGAGGTCTCGTCATGTGTATGCCATTACCACTGAGTGGATTAGCAGTCCAGGGCAGCAGCACACACACACACACACACACACAGACAGCTGTTCACACGACAGTACACACCATGAAAGGGCACTGTGTGGATCTTTGAAGGATGGGTGTATCAGCTACCTGCTTTGAGACTACTCTCTCACGGAGCCTACCATCTCCAGTAACCATGGAGATGTGAAGAGCGAGAGATACCTTCTCATCAGTCGAGTGGATGGAGACAACACACCTCCCACTGGCAACGCTTCATGTGATGTTCTGTCACATTGACTGTGACGTATCTATTAAAGCACGTGTATTAAATGCTATTCAAAGAAAACAGCACCGTGCGCATGTGATGACTCATTATGATTTATGATTAAAAAACCTGGACAAACAACCTGACAATAACAGAAGTTCCATCTGCGAGTGATTGCAGGTAAACTACCCAGGGATGTACAAGCAGATTATAACCTCACCATGTATTGGCTCTAATCATGAATGATAACCGATTCAACTGATTCAGCTGCTACAATGAAGAAAAAAATTATAATAAATTAGACATGTCTCTGGCGCAATGTTACTCAATTAGTTTTGGCACTGCAGTTATCAAATCTCCCTTTCCACAACCCCCCGCTCTCTTTCTTTCTCTCTCTCTCTCTCTCTCTCTCCTTTCCCTCCCTCTCCATTTCCCCTCACTCTCATAATCCTACCTCCTCGTCTCTGTTCTTTCTTTCTTTCTCTCTCTCAAATTCAAATAGCTTTATTGGCATGAAATACAATTTGTAGCTATTGCCAAAGCGGTATAGTGGTACAGCATTTCAGTAAATACAGTACAATGCAATGAAGATAGTGAAATACAGTTAATTTCAGTAGTAATAATAGTACATATATAATCATGTGTACATGTACAACACTACTGCAGTTGTATTGTGTAATCTTCAGTCATAAATGTAATTAAATAACAATATGATTATAAAAATAAACAACGGCTAATAAATAAACAAACATGAATGATGGTTACACTATGTATTGCTGGTAAGTTATATACAATGTAAATACTTCAGGGAATGAATTGTTGTGGGATGTCCCTCAGGCCATGGCAATCATATAGGGCAGTAATATTTGTGGTTTCACCCTCACCCAGAATAATTCACAGCTTTATGTCATTAGTAAATGCAGAGAAGTTAGGATTTGATTGAGAATTTTCTTGAAAAAGATATTCTTATTTTGGAGTATTTCTTACAGAAGAGGAAAAAGTTTCTCTGTCTCTACCTCCCCTGTTGTGCAGTGACCACAGACACACCCACTTTGGGTAGCCATGTTTTTTGTGTCCCCTTCTCTATAGCCAATTGGTGGTTTTTGGTCAGGATCTGTCTCTGTTTTGTATTTCTGACAGAAGAGAGACAGTCTGCCAATTTCTATTCTCTTTTGAGGGCCAAATAGTGATTTTGTTTTTTCTGTTTGTTACATTTTTCCAATTTGTCAAATAGTTTTATTTCTGTAACAATTTGATAGATTTCCCTGTGTGTTTGGATAATAGGGTTGTTTGGTGTTTTTTAATAGCTGACACAGGGGTCTCTGTTCAGGGTTCCGCTCTTGGATTTTCAGTGCTTTGAATTATAAGGATGTTTTGGGGCTTAATTTCAAACGGTCATTTTCTTTATATTTACAATTAAAAAGGTAATCTGAGTTCCACTCTGCATGCATTATTTGTTATTTTTGATAATTCTGTATTAAGATTTTTTTCCCAATGCGTTTAATCGTAATTACAGGTTAGACCCCAAACCTCACATCCATATAGTGCAATTGGTAAAATTACCCTATTCAATATCTTGCACAAAAATTATATATACAGTTAAAGTCAGAAGTTTACATACACCTTAGCCAAATACATTTAAACTTAGTTTTTCACAATTCCCACCATTTAATCCTAGTAAAAATTCTGTCTTAGGATCACTACTTTATTTTAAGAATGTAAAATGTCAGAATAATAGTAGAGAGAATAGTTTATTTCAGCTTTTATTTCTTTCATCACATTCCCAGTGGGTCAGAAGTTTACATACACTCAATTAGTATTTGGTAGCATTGCCTTTAAATTGGTTAACTTGAGTCAAACATTTCGGTTAGCCTTCCACAAGCATCCCACAATAAGTTTGGCCCATTCTTCCTGACAGAGCTGGTGTAACTGAGTCAGGTTTGTAGGCCTCCTTGCTCACACACTCTTTTTCAGTTCTGCCCACAAATGTTCTATGGGATTGAGGTCAGGGCAATGTGATGTCCACTCCAATACCTTGACTTTGTTGTCCTTAAGCCATTTTACCATAACTTTGGAAGTATGCTTGGGGTCAATTTCAATTTGGAAGAGCCATTTGAGACCAAGCTTTAACTTCCTGACTGATGTCTTGAGATGTTACTTCAATATATCCACATAAATTTCCTATCTCATGATGCCATCTATTTCGTGAAGTGCACCAGTCCCTCCTGCAGCGAAGCACCCCCACAACATGATGCTGCCACCCCTGTGCTTCATGGTTGAGATGGTGTTCTTTGGCTTGCAAGCATCCCCCTTTTTCCTCACAACATAATGATGGTCATTATGCCAAACAGTCCTTTTTTTTTTTTTTTATCAGACCAGAAGACATTTCTCCAAAAAGTACGATCTTTGTCGCCATGTGCAGTTGAAAAAGGCCTTTCAGGTTATGTCGATATAGGACTCATTTTACTGTGGATATAGATACTTTTGTACCCTTTTCCTCCAGCATCTTCACAAGGTCCTTTTCTGTTGTTCTGGGATTGATTTGCACTTTCCGCACCAAAGTACGTTCATCTCGAAGAGACAGAACACGTCTCCTTCCTGAGCGGTATGACGGCTGCGTGTTCCCATGGTGTTTATACTCACGCACTATTGTTTGTACAGATGAATGTGGTACCTTCAGGCGTTTGAAAATTGCTCCCAAGGATGAACCAGACTTGTGGAGGACTTCGCTGATTTCTTTTGATTTTCCCATGATGTCAAGCAAAGAGGCACTGAGTTTGAAGGTAGGCCTTGAAATACATCCACAGGTACACCTCAAATGGACTCAAATTATGTCAATTAGCCTATCAAAATCTTCTTCAGCCATGACATAATTTTCTGGAATTTTCCAAGCTGTTTAAAGGCACAGTCAACTTAGTGTATGTAAACTTCTGACCCACTGGAATTGTGAAACAGTGAATTTAGTGAAATAATCTGTCTGTAAACAATGTTGGAAAAATTACGTGTCATGCACAAAGTAGATGTTCTAACCGACTTGCCAAAACTGTAGTTTGTTAACAAGAAATTTGTGGAGTGGTTGAAAAACAAGTTTTAATGACTCCAACCTAAGTGTATGTAAACCTCCGACTTCAACTGTATATATTAATATCAAATCTTGGGGTTGTCTTGTTTCCAGACATTTTAAGATGTTTGTTTGTCAAGTATTTGGATGTTCTGTGAAAAAAAGAAGCTCCACATTGATATCTTTGTAGCATAGAGTCTGCTCTCAGGGTGCTCTTTTAAAACCTTTGCTTTATATTTTTTTCCTCCCTCCTTCACTGGCAATACCTTCTGCATATTTGATGCAAGGTTGCTGAGCTGGGTAAATGTGACTGACCGACTCAATTAGGTCTTATGGGGCAACATTTGAAATTGTGTTTTTCACAATGGATAATAACATGGTACATCATACACTGCAGTTGAGTAACAAATGTGAAGTAATTCTGCTTTGAAAGTTGACAAACTTGTAACCCCACTTTTGAGAAAATTGTAATTGTGAAAAAGTATAAACACAAAAATGACAGGCTGCATGACATCAGTTACTACCCTGCATGAATCTAGAGGTAGCTAAAGCTAATAGCTAGGTTCAATGTTAGCTACCTAGCTAACACTATGCTATAACTAGCAATGCAAATGGCTCTGAGACACGAATAACATTACTACAAAGATCAGACACGTAACATTAGCTAGCGAGCCAATTAGAAACGTATAATATCTGAAAATGTAGCTAGCTAGACTCTCTTACATGAATGTTTGCTTCTGTCACTGATGCCATGGTTGCCCTTAGTTTGAAGATGTAATCCAGACAGGTGTTTTATACAACAGCCTTCTCTGTTCTCTCTTTAGTCAGACAGGACAGCCTAAGTAAAGCCGAAACAAAAGATCTACATACTCTGCTTCTCCCGGAGATTCCACTGATTTCATAACTCGGTCCTCCAGAAAGTGGAGAGCCGTAGCAACATTTGCGTGGTTCTCTATGATATCTTTCAAAAAAGCTGCTTTAGAAAGGATCACCTACACATACTAAGCTCATGTTATAGACAGAAGCGTGCTACATGGCAAGCGCAATCCGAACTCATCTCTTGGCATATCCAGCCCATCCATTATCCCAGCTAGTGAGAAGGTTCATGTTTTTATCCATGGCTAAACCAATTAGGCTCGTAATTTACCAATTTTATTTGTATTTACAGATGTCATACACTTTTGTATTTAAGGCACATGAAAGTTCACATTCCAGAAGGCATTTGTGCCAAAAGATGCATTCAAATGCCTCGCCTGTGGAGTAGTGACACACGACATACATCTAGTTTCCTGAAACGAGTCACAAATGTATCCATCTTAGTTAATTACAGCTGGATACAGTAGATGTTTTCACTTTGCTAGTTGTAGCTAGGCATTTCTCAATGTAAACAAAGCCCACCTTTCTTGTTTTATGTCTGAATTGTTTTCTCGTGCTTGTGTAAGTTTAGGTACTTATTTTGCTGTCTTTTGTCCTGTCCTTTGCGGTTTTTTATTGTCATTTTTGTTAGCTAACAGCAGGTAGCTAGTAGCTAGAAACTCTCTTAGCGTGTTAGTATCCAGTTGAGTAATCAGGATGAAAGTTGTTTTCTGATGTACTTTATTGTATTCTTCTGATGTTATATTCTTAGTCCTTCATCTTTCACTCATTTGTTTTTCTCAAATGTACTCTTCCTCCAAATCATTTGAAACATGATATACAATACTAGATATTAAGAGCTCACTGTACTATACCTGTTCTATTTCTTTCCTCTTCTGTTGGATGGTTCTGTTTCGTGCTGCGGCCCTGCTCACGGTGGAGGGGAGCTCTCTATCCCTCTCTCTTTCTCCCTCTCTGCTGTGGGATCTCTCCTTCTTTTGAGCCACCTACAGACACAGGGGAGAGAGAGTTACAAGCAGTTATAAGCAAAGCACTACTTCTGAACAGTAAAATTGTTTCAAATCAAAAAATTCTGCAATTGAGGTAATATTTACATGTAGGTAGAGTTAAAGTGACTATGCATAAATAATATTTACAGTTTAAAAGAGGGGGGGGTAATGCAAATAGTCTGGGTAGCCATTTTATTAGCAGTCCGGGGTAGAAGCTGTTGAGAAGCCTTTTGGACCTAGACTTGGGAGCTCTGGTACCACTTGCCATATGGTAGCAGAGAGAAAAGTCTATGACTAGGGTGGCGGGAGTCTTTGACAATTTTTAGGGCCTTCCTCTGACACCACCTGGAATAGAAGTCCTGGATGGCAGGAAGGTTGGTCCCAGTGATGTACTGGGTCGTATGCACTATCATCTGTAGTGCCATGCGGTCAGAGGCCGAGCAGTTGCCATACCAAGCAGTCATGCAACCAGTCAGGATGCTCTCGATGGTGCAGCTGTAGAACTTTGAGGATCTGAGAACCCATACCAAAAAAACAGCCATGTCTCTGACCTCCTCCCTATAGGCTTTCTTATTGTTGTCGGTGATCAGGCCTACCACTGTTGTGTCATCAGCAAACTTAATGATGGTGTTGGAGTTGTGCCTGGCCATATAGTCATGAGTGAACAGGGTGTACAGGAGGGGACTGAGCACACACCCGAGGGGCACCCGTGTCGCGTATCAGCATGGCGGATGTGTTGTTACCTACCCTTACCACCTGGGGGCGGCCCATCAGGAAGTCCATGTTCCCTTTGTATTCCTTAAGACCTTAGCACATTTGCCATTCAGAGCCCACCTGATTGTTGTTGAGTTCATTACAAGCCTCTCTCTCCCCCTCTACTGTATCTTCTCAAGGTTAGCAGGCAGCAAGCCTCCGTTTGAATCATCAGCATGGTAAAACGGAAGGAGACAACCTTGTGCTTCGCTCTGCTCCTTTCTCTCTAAGTCAGACCATCCAACTTTCAATTCCATTCTTTATGCTGCACCTGTGCTCTCTGTCCTTCCAATTCCCATCATAGCCAAGAGCGCAGAGGACACACACACACATATAAATAATCTTACCGAGCAGACTAGCCAAGATTACTCAAATGTTTGAGGTTTTCTTTTTTTATATCTTTGATTTGAAGGACCTTGAAAGACACTGTGTGTGTGTGTGTAATAAACATTTTGACAGCGAGCATCATGGGCAAAGAGATGCACTCAGACTTAAATTCAATATAAGTACATTTGTTGCAGTGCATACCTCCCAGTGTGGTACATGTGACTTCTGAGAAATTGAAGCAGCAGTCAAGCAAGGGGTGGAGGGGTCATGGATTATATGTAATCAGTTACATATAAGGGACTACTCAGTTTGATTCCGTTTATTTTTCAACTCGAAGAAATGAGCCCAATCAGTCCTCCATGACAAAATAAATTAAGCTAATTAGTCCTTAGTTTTTGGGATATGTGGTCTGGATATGTGATATGTGGTCTGTGGAATGTTGTTCCACTCCTCTTCAATGGCTGTAAGAAGTTACTGGATATTGGAACACGCTGTTGTACACGTCGATCTAGACCATCCCAAACATGCTCAATGGATGACATGTCTGTGAGAATGCAGACCATGGAAGAACAAGGACATATTCAGCTTCCAGGAATTGTGTATAGATCTTTGTGTCATGGGGCCGTGCATTATCATGCTGAAACGTGAGGTGACGGCGGCGGGTAAATGGTACAGCAATGGGCCTCAGGATCTCATCATGGTATCTCTGTGCATTCAAATTGCCATCAATAAAATGCAATTGTGTTTGTTGTCCGTAGCTTATGTCTGACCATACCATAACCCAACCACCACAATAGGGCACTCTGTTCACAACATTGACATCAGCAAACCGCTCACCTGCACGATGCCATACACATGGTCTGCGGTTTTGAGGCTGGTTGGAGGTACTGCCAAATTCTCTAAAACAATGTTGGAGGCAGTGTATGGTAGAGAAATGAACATTCAATTCTCTGGCAAGAGCTCTGGTGGACATTCCTGCAGTCAGCATGCCAATTGCATGGCATTGTGTTGTGTAACAAAGCTGCACATTTTAGAGTGGCCTTTTATTGTCCCCAGCACAAGGTGCACCTGTGTAATGATCATGCTGTTCAATCAGCTTCTTGATCTGCCACACCTGTCAGGTGGATGGATTATCTTGGCAGAGAAGTAATGGGGATGTAAACACATCTCCGCACATAAGCTTTATATGCACATGAAAGATCCCAGAAATGTTCTATTTCAGAGCATGAAACATGGGACCAACACTTTACATTTTGCATTTATATTTTTGATCAGTATACATTTCCAAGTCCTATTCTTGAGGATCAAGGAGTATTTAATGAATTGGAATGACTGGAAATGTACAGTTTTTTTAATGTGAAGATATAGCCTAATCGTATTATTATATGTAGTAAAAAGCAATGGGTTAGGGGAAACCTTCATAACCAACTCATAAAGTAAAATGCAACATCCATTTATGGCGAACTATGTAAACTATAAGATTGAATTAACCTGCTATTGATGTCGTTCAAATGGTAATTTTGTCTTCAAAATTGTAACGCCCAGGTTAGTGGCTGGCACAGCCACAAAGTTATTAAAATCTGTTTTTAAACATAACCTTAACTACACTGCTAACACTAATGCCTAACCATAACCTCAAAATTGACTATATTGTAAAAACTTATGAAAACAAAAAGTTAAGGTTAGGCATTAGGGTTAGCACTGTGCTTAAGGTTAGGTTTAAAATCAGATGTTATGACTTTGTGGCTGTGACAGCCACGAACCCGCACCTCTTAAGGGGAAAGTAATCAGATAACATTACTGAGTTTTGGTAATCCAAAAGCTACATTGTTGATTACAATTTGACAGGTAACTGTAACAGATTACATTTAGAAAGGAACCTACTCAAACCCTGCTGGCTAAACTTTTTTTATAAATTTTATGAAGGAGGCCTACCTACACGTAGTTTTGAAAGAGAAAGGGGATGATTTACAAGTTCAGTCACCGCAATACACTAGCGGAGCATGACAACAAATACAGAATGTGTGCCCTCCCTACTTTTGGAATGTGGACTTACTGTGAACGACACAAGCTGCTTCTCCTCTCTGCTGGCACCTGCAGAAGACCTGAGAGCACCTGCAACATCACACAGACAAATCACATCTTCAAACAACAATACAACACAAGCCCCCACTCAACATAACACACACCTACAACTCAGAACAGATGGGAGATAACTTAGAGCTAAACTACAGCAGCTGACATCTGTGATGAACTCTAATATCCTTGATTGGCCCAGTTGATATCTCTCAATTAACTCGAATATCTGTGATTGATGCTGGGACTACTCAATCTACCCAGTGTCCTCAGGGCCAAACTAACATCCCATTAGCGCCTCTAGCTGAAGGTATAATTCAGGACTAAGCATCCCCATCTCCATCTCTCTGGCTGCAATCTGCCATCAGCGGGAGAGTTATTGTTTATAGGCAGCACGCAGGGGCTAAAATTAATGTTTCGTTAAGCATTCTTTCAGCATTGGGTGTGATTTGCGAAGTCTGCCTCGCAACGTTTGACTGCAGTGTGGGTATGTGAGGCGATAGCTTTGTTATGGTTCATTACCTGTATACAGAGCTGGCTGTCTGCCTGGTACCTCACTCCCTCTTTCTCCTTGTTTTCTTTAGCTATATCTCTCTCCTTTTCCATCTCTAACACACACACTATAGAAATGAGTCACCATCATAGCAGATCTCTCAGGCACATAGAGCAACCTGTTCCTCACACACTCACACTCACCCACACCCACACACCTCCACAGTACTGCAGTCTGCACAGAGACATAGCAGCTGATTAAAATAGGAGAAAAAGCAAGCACCACCACTACCACGGTTGAGAATAGCGATACAGCTAATTTAAACAAAAGCAAGGAGATGAAATGATGGTTTCTATTGCAGATATGACCTGGGTCGTCTTCAGGCAATACAAAGTTATTCAAGAATACACTTTCAAACATGAGAGATTGAGGCTTAAGCATAAGAACTAATTGATGACTTACAGGCACACCGATTGCGGTCTTACTAAACCACTTTTATTCTTCATGATACTAATGCTAACGTGATGAGGCGAAATATTTACAGTACAGTACTTAAAGGGATACTTCGGGGTTTTGGCAATGAGGAAGTTAGATGTAGTTTCACGAGTCAATGCTAACTCACATTAGAACAATGACTGGAAGTCTATGTGTATCTACTACCATACTAGCAGATAGCGCATTGACAGGAAGTCTAACACTAGTTGGCATTAGCTCTCAAAACTTCCTCTAACTTCCTTCATACTGGACACAGAGAGATAAAAATGGTATCCACGAGTTTATCTGGCTCCTGGGAAGTAGATAAAGGGCCTCTTTGCCAAAACCCCAAAGTATTCCATTAAATATATGCCCAATAGAGTACTGTATTTAATAAATGATATTATAATTTGATGCTCAGCAGCTGTTATCTTATGTATTCTACATAAGAGGTGACATAAATACACTGGTGTTTAATGAAGGTTGGAATGATTGGCACTTTTTCAGTAGGATACTATTCTTTGCCATTTCATTGTATACATAATACTGTCATTATAATATCTACCAATGCTGTGTGCAGACAGTATTATACAACATTGTCAGGTTGTTGCTTGGTGACTATCAACCACCAGGAATACTGATGAGCAAAACACATTCCAAATGTAGCTAATATATTCACTGTCTGAGTTGACATGAACACTGTTTGCTCATACTGCACTCTAGTGTTCACACAAGTAAAGTGATAGAGGTATTTTAGGAATATATATATATTTTTGCATGTACTAGGGCTGCCCGATAAGGGTAAGATCTGATTTTTAAAAAACAAAATGTTAGATTTTTCATGCGATATAGATCAAAACACTTGGGTGAACTGTTGGAATCCTAGAAATAGGATGACATATTGAGAAGCTAAGTAGAAAGCAGCATCGTTCTTGTTTTGAACAATCGGTTGACTGCATTTGATCTAAGAGAACAGCACACAAACTTTTAATGATCTAACAGCGAGGAAGAGGAACTGCCCTGCTTGATTGACGGGGGCGGTCTTGGTGCGGGAAACAGCCACAAGAGAACCAAAAAATTGAAAAAAAAAAAAAAAGGGGCCATTACGCGGCTGAGATGCGTTTCAAAATATTTATTGCGATATGAATATTTCACATGTCAATATTGACATTTCGATGTGAATCTGATTAATTGTGCAGCCCTAGCCCCTACTATGAACTCTGCCAAGAGATCTGGTTCATGTTGGCATAGACGGTAATACACTTACCCTGTAGCCACAGGTTAATTAATTTGGTCAAAACTCCCCTCAAACACAACATGAGTGTAAACCTACTGGTGTGTCCTTTAGGTGAGGACTTGGCAGGGGAGTTCCTGTCCATGTTCCTCTGGTCACTGTACTGGCTGTTGGGGCCTGATGGGTCTTGTGGTGGGCCTAGGGGCCCAGGGGGGCCGGACTGGTCTCTCCAGTGAAACCGTGGGCGGGGGGTAAAGGAGTGGTATCTCTGGAACCCAAAACTGAAGCGGGGCTTCCGGAATGAATGATCGTCCCTTATGAATCTGTACAGTAAGGAAAACAGCAGAAAATAAAAAGCGTGAATGAGTGAGTGAGAGTATTGTGAGTCGGTGAATGTGTGGAAATGTTGAAATGACCAAGAACAAACCTTAGGCTACACAAGGTTGCTCTGAAATGTCCTTAAGTCTTACCGTGGTCTGTTGAATCTCCCTCCAAACCTCTGCCTAAACGAACCAGTTATTCTGTGTCTAGGCGGACTTCTCATTCTTCTCAAAGGTCGTTTCTCCTCCTGAAAATGTTAGAGTAAGCTAATTAGTGCTCATGATGAGAAATTGTATCCACTCGCTGTAGTCTGGTATCCAGATCTGTATGCAGCAAATGCCATAGAATGAATATGGCAGAAGTGTTGGCTAAAGCAAACAACTACAAATCTGGGACTGGGACCATGCTGAACCTGGCATTACACAAAATGACTCACATGTAACTTCAGTTAAATTGATTGAGTGATTATATATCTGATACCGCAGTGACATGTTTGATAGGTCCCTCGCGTGGCCTCTTGTCACGTGACTCTTCATTGCATTCTCTGTGTGGCATGGTGGAGCTCTGGAAAGTGAAAGTTGAATCATACTTCAGACTTTAGTGTTTTAGTGGAGGTTTAACTCATGCATTTGTGTCTGGATTGGGACTGCTAGTACAAAGAGAATGTGCAATGTTTGATTGTGCTATGATGACCAATTATTTAGTAATATGTCATATAGTTTTAGCCGAGCCACAACTATGCCTTTTTGTTTCAGTTGTAAACAACACAGTGCATTGGTTGGACACTTCCTTCACAATGAAACAATCAGGAAGTGGATTTGAGTAGGGGATTACATAATTACATGATCATGGTGCACTTCTTTGATAAAACACATCGTTGACAAAATAAGCTAGCTGACAGCTTGGCGGATGTTTTTCCTTCAATGAGACAAACCAGAGTAGGAATGATCACACAGGTCAGTCGGTCTTAAGAATAGCGGGTATATTTACCTTGCCCTGCGTTGTCTCGTATGGCCGTGTATCCATTTATTTTATTTAGAAGTTCCAGTGAAATTGTTGTTTTCATTCAGTCGTTACCAGCAACACACGTCTGATTAGGTGTGGGCTTCTTGTGTTGCTCTGTCAGGTTCGTTTCATTATCACCACCTACCTTATGTATTTCGTGACAGCGTCATTTAACTTTCGATTCCTATGCGAACAATGCAGAAAGCCGTCCGTCCGGGGCATTCAACTTCTTGTTGTAAAAGTCTATGTAGGAACACTTTCAAGAGAGACAGCACACAAAGGCCTATGTACAAATGAGCCTGTCCTATCACCAGGTTCCCTTAAAAACTCATTTGAAAAAAACAATAAACAAATGAATGCCCATAAAGGTCTGTCTCAGCCGCGTGGCGTTGTCACCTGTGACTTGCGTTGCCGTCAAACCTGCCTGCGACTTGTGAGGTTTCCGGTGTTGTGGCGAAAATCTCCCCCCTCCCTTCGCGTGAACGCGCACGCACTCAATACTTCATTGCTGCGACTTACTTGCTAGTTGAGATTTCTGATCACGTTAGACTGCATTTAATTTGTTCTATGTCGGTTTGGTGCAGGGGAGGCACTAGTAATGTCTGCAGTTTTCGGTTTGGCTATTTGTGTATTAGTCTATAAATAAATATATTTGCCCAAATTCGTCATCTCTCCCATGTCTTATTAGACTAGTAATTATTCTGAAATGTTTATTGCTTGCCTAAATTTGACTCCCTTCTCTATGTTTAATGTAACACACAGATTAATTATTAATGTTGAAGTTTGTTCTATAGAAAGTATTTGACTCTGATGTGTGCCACAGAAAGTATTTGACTTTAGCCACAGAATTAAGGAAATTAGAAAGAAGGGGGGTGGGGGATTTCGGCAAGGCCATTTTTTTGCCTGCCGAAATCCCCCCCCCCCCCCCCCCCCCCCTTCTAATTTCTTTAATACCTTAATACGTTCTATAGAACAAACTTCACTTCAGGATAGGCAACCGAAATTAATCATTAATGTATGTGTGTTATATTAAACATAGAGGGAGTCAAATGTAGGCAAGCAATAAACATTTCAGAACAACTACTAGATGAATAGGACATGGGAAAACTACAGATATTAGTGTTTCCCCCACGATCAAACCGAAAAAAGACAAAAAAATGAAACGCAGCCTAACGTGATCAGAAATCTCAACTAGCAAGCAAATCGCAGCAGTGAAGATTTGATTGCGTGCGCGTTCAAGCGAAGGGGGGAATTCTGTCGGGGGGAGATTTTTGGCACAACGCCTGTAAACGCGGTCACCACTAGTTACAACAGTCACAAAGTCATAAACCCTGTCTATTTCAAATTATCTTATTAATGTCTGATTTTAAACCTAACATTAACCACACTGCTATACTTATGCCTAACCCTAAACTTAAATTAAGACCTCCAAAAAATAAATCATACACTCATACTTTGTGGCTGTGGTAACTAGTGGAAACCAGCAAACACTGTCCAATGATGGACACAAGATGGCGATATTTGATTTCACACTCGTCTTCTGGACAAGACACGCCTCCGCTGAAGTGTTGCAATTGGCTGCTGGTCGTTAGGTTCGAGTCTTGTGAGCGGTTTTGACTACGGTGCCGAGCCATATTTTACCTCGAGCGCTTTGTTTTGACTAAGGTGAAGCGAAATAAAAGAGCAAAACTGCGACAGTTACGCCAGATTGTATCCCGGGCAGCTGTTGAAGATGGCGAACTCAGATAGGATCAAGAAAAGGTAATAATTGATGATGTATCCTCAGATATACAGTGCCAGTCAAACGTTTGCACACACCTACTCATTCAAGAGTTTTTCTTTATTTTTACTATTTCCTACATTGTAGAAAAATCGTGAATACATCAAAGCAATGAAATAACACATGGATTCGTGTAGTAGCCAAAAAAGTGTTAAACAAATCAAAATATATTTTATATTTGAAATTCTTCAAAGTAGCCACCCTTTGCATTGATGACAGCTTTGCACACTTGGCATTCTCTCAACCAGCTTTGAGGTAGTCACCTGGAATGTATTTCAATTAACAGGTGTGCCTTGGTTAAAAGTTCATTTGTGGAATTTCTTTCCTTCTTAATGTGTTTGAGCCAATCAGTTGTGTTGTGACAAGGTAGGAGTGGTATACAGAAGATATCCCTATTTGGTAAAAGACCAAGTCCATATTATGGCAAGAACAGCTCAAATAAGCAAAGAGAAACGACAGTCCATCATTACTTTAAGGCATGAAGCACAGTCAATCTAGAACATTTCAAGAACTTTGAAAGTTTCTTCATGTGCAGTCGAAAAAACCATCAAGCGCTATGATGAAACTGGCTCTCATGAGGACTGCCACAGGAAAGGTTGTACTACTGTTTTTTACTCATTGGACCACACGTGCACAGTACTTCAGTTTAGCATATGCCTTATGGGTTACAAAAGATGTTTGAATGCAAATACAATTCATTTAATTTTGGTTCATTTCCTGACAGGGGTTTGGGCATTATCTTGGTATGTGTATATTATAATAATAATAATAATAATTCATTATGTATTCATTTTATACATCAAATTATCCTTTAATTTAATCTTGTGTTCAACTTTGCAGGTATCAGCACCTCAAGAACGACCTGGAAAAGCTCTACTACCGCAGAGAATATTGTGCCCTGTGCTACTGAAAAACCATGCCAGTGAGAGGAAATGGCACTAACAACTTTGCAGAATCGGCCAAGAGGATCTAAAAGGATAAAATTCTGCCTGGAACAAATGCTTATAACGTCCCCCAGCTCTTTGACTTCTTGACCACTCGTCTGTCAGCTTACTATGAAGCCAAAGCGGCTTAGACATGCGTGCATACATTTTATGTATGGGTGGTCTATTCACAGATCAATGACATGCACTTTGAAGTGAAGCGCTCGTCCTCACCTGGCCAGATCTACATAGTGGACATGTATATGGAGATGTGCAATTGTCCAGTGGGATGAAAAGGTGATCCATGCAAGCACCAGACTGCCATTATCATCCATCACCAGTGCCAGAGCAGCAGCTTCTTGCCACTAACATCTGAAATGAGAGCAAAAATGTTGCATATAGGCACAAATTAAAATGTTGTAAATCGAAAATATATATATTTTTAATAAGTTTAGTTTTATTGTGTAAGACATCCCTTAAAAAATGTGATGCATGTTTGGCCGATGTGGCAGGGTGAACTGCGCTAAGAGATCCAGTGCCATCCAGTGAGCCTCCAGGCACACAGTGCCTCAAATCTCAGCGCAACCAAACATCGGTCGCACACAGGAAGGACAGGTTGGGTGGACGACAAATCCGGCTGCAGGACGAACCACAAAAACATCAGGGCCTGACCTGTTGAGATTACATACACTTTTTTAATGTAATCGTTGTTCAGGAGTTGTCTGTACTGTCAAACTTGTTTTCACAAGGTGAAAGACAACCCCGACTCCACAGAAAAGACCCGTTGCAACTGACCAATGCTACACATCTACCAGAAGCTCACAGAATGGTTTATTTAGGGACAGAAATGAGCCAGGGATTCCAGACCCTGGTGAAAGCAGAGTTTTGGTGTAAATATTTCACTTCACAGCCTTAAGTATTTATTTTATTATTAATGTAACATTGTACAGTTGATTGATCCAAATAATGAATGTACAGTATTTATTTAATTATTATTGTGTGATTACAGTTGATTGATCCAAATAATGAATGTACAGTATTTATTTAATTATTATTGTGTGATTACAGTTGATTGATCCAAATAATGAATGTACAGTATTTATTTAATTATTAATGTAACATTGTACAGTTGATTGATCCAAATAATGAATGTACAGTATTTATTTAATTATTATTGTGTGATTACAGTTGATTGATCCAATTACTATTTTGAATGTCAATATTTTGTCAGAGTTTGATGGAATAAAATAATTTATTTTAATGCTAAATCTGTTTGTTTCATGAGTGCCATTGATCTTTCAGATACGTCAATAAATGGCTATGGTATGCTTATTATAAGACGCAGACATTGAGTCTGTCGGTGGTGATAAAAATAAATTAGTCTGCCTGTCCCCTCAGTTCATTAGTAGTCTGTCTCTCTACTAGCTAGCAAGCTATCACGGTGTGCGTGGAACCCTGCCTGGTGCGCCCTTCAGCTGACAAATCAGGAGGATTCTTGAGACTAAGGACCTTAAGAAGCCAATCGCAGCACTTCAGTGTCTTTGCCCAGAAGATGAGTGTGAAATCAAATCACATCACGGCGTGGTGAAATCACATTTTGATGTTACCCCCTTGTTTTATAGTGGTGCACCCCAGATAAGCCACAAATCAGACAAATGGAAAAAACCAAAGCTTGTTTAAAACTTTATTTTTTCATCAATGAATGCATGTCAGTTTTAGCAGCAGCCATTGGCGAAACCTGTGATTTAAAATACAGTAAGTTACATAGTGTAGAAATCATTAGGAACACCTTCCTAATGTTGAGTCACACCCCCTTTTGCCCTCCATGGGGGGTGATAAGGGACATATATAAGCCTAGGCAACCGTACCACCTGACATGACATGATACCAACGCCTTACTAACGTCTGCGTGACGCCTGCATCGCGTGTTAATGAAAGTCATAATGTGCATAGTTTATATTTATATTAATTCAATCTCAACCATAAATGTTAGAAACGTACAATAGTTCCCGTGTAAGCAGACATTCCAACGTAGCCACCTTGAACTATAGTGTAGCGTACGGCTTGTGTATTTCCTGTTATCGCTAAAGGCCTAGAAAAGATTATGCCCAATCTATAGATAATCAGTCTTTCCCTCAACACCTCATGGCATGGTATGTTTATTTTATCTCGCTGTATACAGATCTAAATGTTGTTAGCCAATCACAGACTGTTTTATCAGTTCACATCAGACAACCAATAAGAGTTGTGTCCACGGCTTTCAGAGGAGTTCATAGGTGCTATTTCAGAATTCTTGGGATGTCCCTTAAGTCAATAGAGCAGTTCATAGACTTTCCCAGAGGGTATGTGCTATTTGGAATCCTTGGGATGTCCATACCTCTATCAAGTAGTGTTAGTTGGTTAAAGTTAGTGTTAGTTTAGGGTAAGGACGTCCCAAGGAATCCGGATTGGAGTGACCATTCATAGAGTGAGAGACTGGCACGGTATTTGAGAGCTCGGCAGCAAGACAGACATTCATTTGTTCTTTTTTTTAATTTTTTTTTACAAGTGGCAGAAGCAATTTTCGAGTGTCTGCCCCAGATAGTTTCATTAGAGACGATGAAAATAATTACCAAGATGTACTTGATCCAATTGAGGAGTAAGTAGGCTATATTTAAGTTGTGATATCGTTAGGAAATATTTAGGTATACCGTGTTAAGGCAAATGTGGTTTATTTGAAAATAATACTTTTTTGTTGATAACGTATTTTCAAAAGCACATAGGAAATCTTATTTACTGTGTCGATAGAGGAGTAGGCTAGTGTACAATAACGTAATTTGATGTGCTAGTATTATTTATTTAATGGATTAATTAAATTGTAAATGAAATAACTACTTTTCACTGAAGAAGAGAAACAAGGTATAACATGCTACTTCGATCGAAGTCTTAAAATCAGGCCTGACAATATCACAACGGTATCCTAATATAGTGTGGATACAGTAGTAGCCTATTTTACAACAATGTAACTGTGTGTGCTATGATTATTTATCTAATTGATCAATTCAATTGTAAATGTGGATGGGTACTCTATTTCATTCAATGATTACGTTATTGTACCAAGTAGATACAGGAGTAGTCTACATTAATAATTTAATTGAATGTGTTATAGTATCATTTATTTCACTGATGAATACAATTGTAAATGGGGATGGGTAGGCTACTTCATTCAGTGAATACTGAATGTCTTGCTATCTCTGGGAGTATGTTAATGATGGCTTTTCAGCTGTTGAAATATGGCAATGTCAAACTAATTTGTGAGAAATGTAAGCAAGATGCTATAGTATGTGTGTGTGTGTATGGATAGAGTTCCAAGTAAAGACTTGAGAAGATGGCAAAGGAGACAGTAATGAGAGTGAGAGCATACAGTATGAAAATAAAGACCCATTGGGATCTAAAATGAGTGTGTGGTGCCTCGTGTCTCCTTTTTGACCGTTTGAGGATACTACAGGATACTACCCTGGTGGAGGTTCTCGGAGCACTGTGATTTAAGTAGAGCAGAGGTTGACAAAAACCTTCAAAGGTGGTGGTGCTATGTTGCATGTTATCTTGAATACCAGGCAGATGTTTGAGTACAGAATCAAATGGTGTGAACTTTACAGTGCCTTGCGAAAGTATTCGGCCCCCTTGAACTTTGCGACCTTTTGCCACATTTCAGGCTTCAAACATAAAGATATAAAACTGTATTTTTTTGTGAAGAATCAACAACAAGTGGGACACAATCATGAAGTGGAACGACATTTATTAGATATTTCAAACTTTTTTAACAAATCAAAAACTGAAAAATTGGGCGTGCAAAATTATTCAGCCCCTTTACTTTCAGTGCAGCAAACTCTCTCCAGAAGTTCAGTGAGGATCTCTGAATGATCCAATGTTGACCTAAATGACTAATGATGATAAATACAATCCACCTGTGTGTAATCAAGTCTCAGTATAAATGCACCTGCACTGGGATAGTCTCAGAGGTCCGTTAAAAGCGCAGAGAGCATCATGAAGAACAAGGAACACACCAGTCAGGTCCGAGATACTGTTGTGAAGAAGTTTAAAGCCGGATTTGGATACAAAAAGATTTCCCAAGCTTTAAACATCCCAAGGAGCACTGTGCAAGCGATAATATTGAAATGGAAGGAGTATCAGACCACTGCAAATCTACCAAGACCTGGCCGTCCCTCTAAACTTTCAGCTCATACAAGGAGAAGACTGATCAGAGATGCAGCCAAGAGGCCCATGATCACTCTGGATGAACTGCAGAGATCTACAGCTGAGGTGGGAGACTCTGTCCATAGGACAACAATCAGTCGTATATTGCACAAATCTGGCCTTTATGGAAGTGGCAAGAAGAAAGACATTTCTTGAAGATATCCATAAAAAGTGTTGTTTAAAGTTTGCCACAAGCCACCTGGGAGACACACCAACATGTGGAAGAAGGTGCTCTGGTCAGATGAAACCAAAATTGAACTTTTTGGCAACAATGCAAAACGTTATGTTTGGCGTAAAAGCAACACAGCTCATCACCCTGAACACACCATCCCCACTGTCAAACATGGTGGAGGCAGCATCATGGTTTGGGCCTGCTTTTCTTCAGCAGGGACAGGGAAGATGGTTCAAATTGATGGGAAGATGGATGGAGCCAAATACAGGACCATTCTGGAAGAAAACCTGATGGAGTCTGCAAAAGACCTGAGACTGGGACGGAGATTTGTTTTTCCAACAAGACAATGATCCAAAATATAAAGCAAAATCTACAATGGAATGGTTCAAAATAAACATATCCAGGTGTTAGAATGGCCAAGTCAAAGTCCAGACCTGAATCCAATCGAGAATCTGTGGAAAGAACTGAAAACTGCTGTTCACAAATGCTCTCCATCCAACCTCACTGAGCTCAAGCTGTTTTGCAAGGAGGAATGGGAAAAAAATTCAGTCTCTCAATGTGCAAAACTGATAGAGACATACCCCAAGCGACTTACAGCTGTAATCGCAGCAAAAGGTGGCGCTACAAAGTATTAACTTAAGGGGGCTGAATAATTTTGCACGCCCAATTTTTCAGTTTTTGATTTGTTAAAAAAGTTTGAAATATCCAATAAATGTCGTTCCACTTCATGATTGTGTCCCACTTGTTGTTGATTCTTCACAAAAAAATACAGTTTTATATCTTTATGTTTGAAGCCTGAAATGTGGCAAAAGGTCGCAATGTTCAAGGGGGCCGAGGCACTGTAACAGGCTAAAATTGTTGAGTATACTCTTTGAGAAAAGGGTTCCAACAGGGTCCTTTGGCTGTCACCAAAGGAGAAAACTTTCTGGTTCCAGGTAGAACCTTCTGTGGAATGGAGCCCAAAAGGGTTCTACTTAGAGACAGAAGGGGTTCTACCAGGAACCAAAAAGGGTTCTCCCATGGGGACAGTGGAAGAATCCTGTTCGTTTGTAGATAGCACCTTTTTATCTGAGTGTAGGCCTATATTGCAGTCGTGGTTCCATGGATATCTGTGAAAAATAAAATTAATTGATGGTGGTGAGTTAAGATAATCAGAAATACTATGAAGCATCCCCACTTTTAGCACACATTTGCAAGCAGGCAAAGTAACCTATGCGTGCTGAGGCATGTGTGATCACTCAACATTGACAGGACCAACAAAAAATACATTTAACCCAACCTCTCTTAATTGAAATCCAATATTCGGCGCCTGGGGAATAGTTGGTTAACTGCCTTGCTCAGGCAAAATGACAAAAAAAAGTCTACCTTGTCAGCTTTGATCTTGTATTGATGCAAGAAATAGGCATATCTACACAGTAATGGTGGCTGCCATATCAACTAGCCTAATCATTTTAGCATTGCGGTGATAGGCCTATTTTAGCTAAATTGACAAATGAAATGTATGAACTAAACAGACACTTAAACTAACACGTAACACATGTAGACATAACATCATAATAAACTTACACGCAAACACACATTAGCAATGTGAACACCACATGAACACTACGTTTACATGACATGTACGTGTCGTGAACGAGTCGGCAGTTTGACTCCTTTGAAACAAACTTGTCTCCTTTGACAATCCATGTTAAGTCATGGCGTTATTTTATGGAGCTAGGAAGACGCTAGGTGACTAGGTGAGGTATCAGTAGCATCACGTGGCTTAATTCTGGCATGAATCACCCCCCATAGAGCCCTGAGATACTAGCCCATGTTGAAGCCATTGCCACCCTCAGATGTGTCAAGTTGGCTGGATGTCCTTTGTGTGGTGGACTATTCTTGATACACACGGTATGGCTGCGGGGAAATGTTCTAGGTTGGGCGTGCTGACGAGTATTTTTGTTTGCTCATACAGCTCCAAGGAGGGAAAAGAGAATATAGTGAAAAGAATATTGATTACTTGGCTAAGTTCATTTTTTGTTATGAGTCGCTAATGCCGCAGAGGATCATCGGAGTAAACGTGAATGAACGGTTGTCTTAGGGACAAAATTTCACCTACTCATTTGAGCAGCCACAAAGCAATTGCCTAAGCCTACTGTATGATTGCGGTAGAACTTCATTGCCCCTAGCAGTCATACCACGCAATATGATTTTCACATGGATTTTTATGATAAAAATGTTATACCGATAAATGGCAGTTTAAACACTAAAACATTTTTTTCAATTTGTCACATAATTACTAACCTCTCTTTCCTTCTCTCTCAGTCCACTGAGTGCTAAAAGTCGTAATGACGCCTTCTACCTGAACCCGTGGTGGCCCCCAACAGCCCCATTGTACTCCACCCAGCCAATCAACAGAGAGTAGATCCTCGCTCGCTACCTCATGGTGAGAGAGAGATCCAGGAAGTTGTTGCCAACCGCCAACGTACACTAGTAGGACTGGAAGAGGTGGGGAAAGACCATTAACTTAGACATCGTATCATTACGGCGTCGGTGAGAGCATGGGCAGGGCCATTGAGGCTATATCTATATTGAGGTAGTACATTTTCTATTTCTATGAATTGGCAAAAAACAGAAAGGGTTCACACTGGTGTTTGAACAGTATAAAGCCAAGGATGGCGATTTACTGCCACCTGCAGTTATGGAATGTTTATTCATGAGTAGGCCTATAATTCATTGGCCCATCTCTCCTGACAGCTAACCATTTTTTGAAATTTGACAAATTATCCAATGGATTATGAAAATTTGCTAGTAAAAACATTTGTTTGCTCCCCCTATTTTAATTTGCTCCATGGCCAGGTGTAGGGTTGTCACTAGTTAACACAGCCACAAAGTCAAACCTTTCTATTTCAACATGATCTTAAAATCTGTTGTAATCATTTAATAGAAAAGGCACGTAAGCCTCACGGAAACATCCAAAGTCATACAGTGCATTCGGAAAGTATTGAGACCACTTAACCTTTTCCACATTTCGTTACAGCCTTATTCTAAAATTGATAAATAAATACAAATCTCAGCAATCTACACACAATAACCCATAATGACAAAGCAAATACAGTTTTTTTGAAATGTTTGCAAATGTATTCAAAAATAAAAAAAACAGATACCTTATTTACATAATTATTCAGGCCCTTTGCTATGAGACTCAAAATTGAGCTCAGGTGCATCCTGTTTCCATTGATCATCCATGAGATGTTTCTACAACTTGAATCCACTTGTGGTAAATTCAATTGATTGGACATGATTTGGAAAGGCACACACCTTTGTATATAAGGTCTCGCAGCTGACAGTGCATGTCAGAGCAAAAACCATGCCATGAGGTCGAAGAAATTGTCCGTAGAGCTCTGAGACAGGATTTTGTCAAGGCACAGATCTGGGGAAGGGTACCAAAAAATGTCTGCAGGATTGAAGGTCCCCAAGAACACAGTGGCCTCCATCATTCTTAAATGGAAGAAGTTTGGAACCACCAAGACTCAACCTAGAGCTGGCTGCCCGTCCAAACTGAGCAATTGGGAAGAAGGGCCTTGGTCAGGGAGGTGACCCGATGGTCACTCTGACAGAGCTCCAGAGTTCCTCAGTGGAGACGGGAGAACCTTCCAGAAGGACAACCATCTCTGCAGCTTTCCACCATTCAGGACTTTATGGTAGACTGGCCAGACGGAAGCCACTCCTCAGAAAAAAAGCACATGACAGTCCGCTTGAAATTTGCCAAAAGGCACCTAAAGGACTCTCAGACCATGAGAAACAAGATTCTCTGGTCTGATAAAACCAAGTTGAACTCTTTGGTCTGAATGCCAAGCGTCACGTCTCGAGGAAACCTGGCACCATCCCTACGGTGAAAGCATGGTGGTGGGAGCATCATGCACAGTCAGGATCTGAGGAAAGATAAATGGAGCAAAGTACAGAGAGATCCTTGATGAAAACCTGCTCCAGAGCGCTCAGGACCTCAGACTGGGGTGAAGGTTCACCTTCCAAAAGGACAACCACCCTAAGCACACAGCCAAGACAACCCATGATGGGCTTCCGGACAAGTCTCAATGTCCTTGAACGTCCCAGACAGATGTCGGACTTGAACCCGATTGAACATCTCTGGAAAGAACTGAAAACAGCTGTGAAGCGACGCTAACCCAAGAATACTCAAGGCTGTAATCACTGCTATTTTTCAGATTCATCAGGGGGTCCTGCAGCACCCCTACGTCCCGTGGCTATGCACATGGGAAACTGTTGAGCATGAAAACCCCAGCAGCCTAGCAGATTAGCTGTTCAGGAGTCTTATGGATTGGGGGTAGAAGCTGTTAAGAAGCCGTTTGGACCTAGAGTTGGTGCTCCGGTATCGCTTGCTGTGCGGTAGCAGAGAATCTATGACTAGGGTGGCTGGAATCTTTGACCATTTTTAGGGCCTTCCTCTGACATCTCCTAGTATATAAGACCTGGATGGCAGGAAGGTTGGCCCCAGTGATGTACTGGGCTGTGTGCACTACCCTCTGTAGTGCCTTGTGGTCGGAGGCTGAGCAGTTGCCATACCAGGCGGTGATTCAGCTCGATGGTGCAGCTGTAGAACTTGAGGATCTGAGGAACAATGCCAAATCTCTTCAGTCTCCTGAGGGGGAATAGGCTTTGTCGTGCCATTTTCACAACTGTCTTGGTGTGTTTGGATCATGATAGTTCATTGGTGATGTGGACACCAAGGAACTTGAAGCTCTAAACCAGCTCCACTACAGCCCAGTCGATGTGAATGAGGGCGAGCTCGGCCCTCCTTTTCCTGTAGTCCACAATCATCTCCTTTGTCTTGATCACGTTGAGGGCGAGGTTGTTATCCTGGCACCACAGCTACAGAAGGAGGTGAAGATGCAGATGTGCTTGATGATGGCTGATATTGAGCGAGATATGAAGAACGACTTTGAGCAGAACAGGAATAGGGAAGCCCAGGACCAGAAGATGTTTAGGGCCTGCTTTAAGGCTTGGAGTTGGTCTATCAGAGACATATTGAGGAGATACTGGACAAGATAGGGATTCTGTGGGACATCATGATCAACAACATTCTCCAGGACCTCCATGGAAGGAGAACAGTCCAGATGTCACTGTCTGCCCGGACCGGCCTTTCTCCGCTGGTTAGTACAGCATCACAGCCAGAGTACCTCCATTTCCGCCACAGCTCCCGTCTGGCCCCCATCACCCACCTGACAGCAGCCGGCAGGAAGCTCCTCCAGGGAGAGGCAGGAGAGGCCCAACAGGTGGGTGATGATGCGGACTTGATGATAAATAGAGTTGAGTTATGTAAAGGGAATATGTTTGTGAAACTATAACTGAAACGTAGTTAGGAAACAAGATTATGTTTACAAGGCGGAAGTATAAGAGACCGTATGTACACCTTTAACAACCTGGACATCTAGATATCAGACACTACAATAATCAAGGGAAGGAGGAGAAAGACAGTGAGGTGCAGCAGAAGGAGGAAATGGTGGAAAGTAAGCCAGAAAACAATAAAAAGTCAGGGTAAGTGCGCAGTAATAAAAGAGGTTGTGTGTGTTCACAGATTGAGAGAACGATAACTACTTACAGTTGAAGTCGGAAGTTTACATACACCTTAGCCAATTACATTTCACAATTCCTGACATTTAATCCTAGTAAAAGTTCCCTGTTTTAGGTCAGTTAGGATCACCACTTTATTTTAAGAATGTGACATGTCAGAATAATAGTAGAGAGAATTATTGTTTTATTTCAGCTTTAATTTCTTTCATCACATTCCCAGTGGGTCAGAAGTTTACATACACTCAATTAGTATTTGGTAGCATTGCCTTTAAATTGTTTAACTTGGGTCAAACGTTTCGGGTAGCCTTCCACAAGCTTCCTACAATAAGTTGGGTGAATTTTGGCACATTCCTCCTGACAGAGCTGGTGTAACTGAGTCAGGTTTGTAGGCCTCCTTGCTCGAACATGCTTTTTCAGTTCTGCCCACAAATGTTCTATGGGATTGAGGTCAGGGCGTTGTGATGGCCACTCCAATACCTTGACTTTGTTGTCCTTAAACCATTTTGCCACAACTTTGGCAGTGTGCTTGGGGTCATTGTCCATATGGAAGAACCATTTGCGACCAAGCTTTAACTTCCTGACTGATGTCTTGAGATGTTGCTTCAATATATCTACATAATATTCCTATCTCATGATGCCATCTATTTTGTGAAGTGCACCAGTCCCTCTTGCAGCGAAGCACCCCCACAACATGATGCTGCCACCCCCGTGCATCACGGTTGGGATGGTGTTCTTCGGCTTGCAAGCCTCCCCCTTTTTCCTCCAAACATAACGATGGTCATTATGGCCAAACAGTTCTATATTTGTTTAATCAGAACAAAGGATATTTCTCCTAGAAGTACGATCTTCGTCCTCATGTGCATTTGCAAACCATAGTCTGGCTTTTTTATGGCGGTTTTGGAGTAGTGGCTTCTTCTTTGCTGATCGGCCTGTCAGGTTATGTCGATATAGGACTCGTTTTACTGTGGATATAGATACTTTGTACTTGTTTCCTCCAGCATCTTCACAAGGTCCTTTGTTGTTGTTCTGGGATTGATTTGCACTTTTCGCACCAAAGTACGTTCATCTCTAGGAGACAGAAAGCGTCTCCTTCCTGAGCGGTATGATGGCTGTGTGGTCCCATGGTGTTTATACTTGCGTACAATTGTTTGTACAGATGAATGTGATACCTTCAGGCGTTTGGAAATTGCTCCCAAGGATGAAGTAGACTTGTGGAGGTCTACACAATTTTTTCCGAAGTCTTGGCTGATTTCTTTTCATTTTCCCATGATGTCAAGCAAAGAGGCAGTTTGAAGGTAGGCCTTGAAATACATCCACAGGTACACCTCCAATTGACACAAATTATGTCAATTAGCCTATCAGAAGCTTCTAAAGCCATGACATAATTTTCTGTTTAAAGGCACAGTCAACTTTGTGTATGTACATTTCTGACCCACTGGAATTGTGAGACAGTGAAGTAATCTGTCTGTAAACAGTTGTTGGATTAATTACTAGTGTCATGCACAAAGTAGATGTCCTAACCGACTTGCCAAAACTATAGTTTGATATCTAGAAATGTGTGGAGTGGTTGAAAAACAAGTTGTAATGACTCCAACCTAAGTGTATGTAAACTTCCGGCTTCAACTGTATATGCATGCGTGACTGTAAATCGCTTTGGATAAAAACATCTGCAAAATTACATATATTATCTTCTGGGCAGGTTGGGAGGATGGCCCCTTCCCCAGGACCTCTACTTTTCCTCACTGCCCTTAATGCTCTCTAGGCAGTGGAACACAAGTGTTGTTATGAGTCAACCTGTTGCAACATGTAACACACTGTGAGCTCTTACTGTAGATCATTTGTCTGATGATGCAATGTTGAGTGTAATAAATGGTTATTAATCTGATTATTAATCAGTGTGTTTCTTTGACATTGTTGGCACTGTTGAATCTACCTATTTGACTTAATTTGTAACTGAGGCTGGAAGAACATAGGCATTCACAGGTCACAGTTGTAAATGAGAACTTGTTCACAACTGGCCTACCTGGTTAAATAAAGGTGAAGAAAAAAAAACACCTCACAAAGTCTAGATTTTTGTGCACAGCACTTACTATACTATGATGCAATAGGGGAGATACACTATATATACAAAAGTATGTGGACACCCCTTCAAATGAGTGGATTTGGCTATTTTAGCCACACCTAATGCTGACAGGTGTATATAAATCGAGGACACGGTCATGCAATCTCCATAGACAAACATTGGCAATGGAATGGCCTTACTGAAGAGCTCAGTGACTTTCAATGTGGCACCATCCTAGGATGCCACCTTTCCAACAAGTCAGTTTGTCACATTTCTGCACTGCTAGAGCTGCCCCGGTCAACTGTAAGTGCTGTTATTGTGAAGTGGAAAGTCTAGGAGCAACAACAGCTCAGCTGCGAAGTGATAGGCCAAGCTCACAGAACGGGACCGCCGAGTACTGAAGCACGTAACGCATAAAACTTGTCTGTCCTCGGTTGTAACACTCACTGCCGAGTTCCAAACTGCCTCTGGAGGCAAAATCAGCACAATAACTGTTCGTCAGGAGCTTCATTAAATGTGTTTCCATGGCCGAGCAGCTGCACACAAGCCTAAGATCACAATGCACAATGCCAAGTGTTGACTGGAGTGGTGTAAAGCTCGCTGCTATTGGACCCTGGAGCAGTGGAAACACGTTCTCTAGTGTGATGAACCACTCTTCACCATCTGGCAGTCTGACAGATGAATCTCGGTTTGGTGGATGCCAGGAGAACACTACCTGCCCCAATGCATAGTGCCAACTGTAAAGTTTGGTGGAGGAGGAATAATGGTATGGGGCTGTGTTTCATGGTTCGGGGCTAGGCCACTTAGTTCCAGTGAAAGGAAATCTTAACGCTACACCATACATTTTAGATGATTCTGTGTTTCCAACTTTGTGGCAATAGTTTGGGAAAGGACCTTTCCTGTTTAAGCATGATAATGCCCCTGTGAACAAAGCGAGGTCCAAACAGAAAAGGATTGTCAAAATCGGTGTGGAAGAACTTGACTGGCCTGCACAGAGCCCTGACCTCAACCTCATCGAACACCTTTGGGATAAATTGGAATGCCGACTGCGAGCCAGGCCTAATTGTCCAACATCAGTTCCCGACCTCACTAATGCTCTTGTGGTTGAATGGAAGCAAGTCCCCGCAGCAATGTTCCAATATCTAGTGGAAAGCCTTCCCAGAAGAGTGGAGGCTGTTATAGCAGCAAAGGGGGGACCAACTCCATATTAATGCCCATGATTTTGGAATGAGATGTTCGACAAGCAGTTGTTCCATATACTTTTGGTAATGCAGTGTACCTGCTGACATTCACCACTGACATTTTACCATCTTCAGTTTGTTCAATTTGCGACATTCAAGATTCCTGTTAACACTGGTAACTACTGACATATCAAACACAAATCAATAACATTTATCTTGAATGCTTTTGATTGTATTGGACATCCTTGTCAAACCATGAGGAAATAGGTCATTGCAATAATCCTAGGTATATCGGTAACTCAATACCTCCGCAAGGCTGTGGCTTGTATGACCTTTTGCTCTTTTTCTCGTGATCCATTATGAGCTCGAGGTTGGAAGAGCACGGGTTATAAGCAGAAACCACCAACAAACCTTGAGGAAATTATCATTAGGCACTCATTGGGGTGGCAGCGTAGCCTAGTGGTTAGAGTGTTGGACTAGTAATCGAAAGGTTGCACGATCGAATCCCTGAGCTGACAAGGTACAAATCTGTCCTTCTACCCCCTGTTCCTAGGCCGTCATTGTAAATAAGAATTTGTTCTTAACTGACTTGCCTAGTTAAATAAATATACAATTTTAAATGTCTTAATTGTATCTAGTCATGCCATGGTCACTTATCCTGCTAGAATGAGATGCACAATTGAAAATCATTGGGATGCTGTAACCTTGACTACCTAGAATTTGGATTTCTAGAATGAATGCTAATTCTATGGACTAATGACCCTCTCCTTCTATTCATGGTCTCAATAAACAATGTTCCCCATATGAAACTAAAATTAACTGCATTTCACAGCAGCAATACATAATGTATTTCTTGTAATAATTCTTAAAAGTTGTTTTAGTATTTGTATAAGTGATATAAGTATATAATTAATAAGAATATTGCTAAGACCAGTGGTATCTGTTTTTCAAGTCTACTGTGTAGGAGTGGTAAAGACAGGTTACCTAGCAGGATTTGAAGTATTATTACATTTTATAGGTATCATTCATGAGCAACGAGTGGGATTAAATGTGGCAGTATTACAATACATCGTCTTAAAGAATATCAAATAAACACATTATCCACAGCCACGTACCTTCCCTAAGTATTTGTTTCTTTCTCTCCGCCCCTTTAGTCTCTGTCTCAACCCAACCCTCTCTCCCTGCCACTTTCAGAGAGAGAGCGAGAGAGAAAGAAAATGTGGTGGTTTGGATAACTGGGGCAAGGTAAATTGACAAGATAGAACACATCGAAGGGAAGGGAGCCCCTGGTTGCTCTCTAAACTCTTTCTCACTTAAAGGAACACTTACAAAGGTAATAGTAAAATAAGAAATAATACGCTGGTGTTGCTCACCCCTTCTGGGTTGTACACTTGTTTTGTGTTGTAGACCTGTTGGTGTAGGTTTTTCTAGTGTTCTCAGGTTGGTGATGAATGCGTCTTTTGTTTGTGTCAGACAGTGGTCAACAGAAAATGTTTTGGGTGCTAGCAGTTGATTCTGCAACCTTATTCTGTAGGCTATATTTGACTTTGTTCTATAGTGTTAATTATATATATATATATAATATTTTTTTTAAATGGTGTAATATGAGACTTTCTTACTGCCTTTGAGCTCCTTGAACAAATTCAAACCATCTTGTGTAAGAATGTTAGGCTTCCGGTGCCGCCCAACATTTGTTTTCTATATTAATGCACATCTGTATATTTGTATGTTTTTATGAAAGTATTTGTTGTGTGTTTGTGTTTGGTGTGACATGGTCTTTTTGGTGAGCCAAATTCCTCTAACTAGCGAGGGAAGGGTCAGTAACTTCAGTTTAGTTCTACATTCAAGTTACACTTTTTTGACCAAGGCATAGTAATCACAGAGGCTTTGCTATTTCTTCCACATGATCAGTGATACAGAAGCCTCTCATCCAGGATTGGGCACTGCAATCATCTGGTCTGTTGTTCTACAACTACCCAACAAAACCCCACAAGTCTGAACCCCTCTACGCTACATACTCCTGTTATTGGTTACCAGAGGAAGCTTAAAGCCTAATCTCTGCACCTGTAACAAAACATGAGGTGAGGAAGTTTGAATGTCATTGAGCGACTGGATTGAATAACTTGAGTCTTTGTTGAAATGGATTAAAGAGAAAAGTAACTATTGATTGGTTGATTGAATGCTGTTAGAACTGTTTTAGCCTATTGTTGCTTCCTCAAGTCTAATGGAATGATGGCATTAAGAACATTCTGGGTGTAGTCAGTTGGAAAAATGCCACTGAGTAAAATTGGAGCTCAATTTAAAGAGTTGTTTAAAGAGTGTTGATTGACTGAGTATTGTTGCTATATTTCCATATAGGGTACGGGTGTTCTCACGGGCACATATACTACAGGAATTCCATCTGCACTGTCAATCACTCGCTGCCAAGGACAACAGTGGTTTCTGGCAGAAGTTTGAGGTAAACCAATCTCAACCACTCTTCTATTGAGTAATACCCTGGCTCTGTAATCCAGAAGTGTATCCCCAACACACATTTTTGTTGTAGCCCCAGACAAGCACACCTGATTCAACTTGTTAACTAATCATCAAGCCCTCAATGAGTTGAATCAGGTGAGTTTGTCCAAGGTTACAACAAAAATGTGTACTGTTGGGGCTCCTGGAGGACTGGAGTTGAGAAACATCAGACTTTGTGCAGTGTCTGCTGTGGCAGTAAAGTCCCACTTTCATAGTGTCCCTTCAGTTGCTGTTTTTTCATTGTTCAGGAGCTGAATGATGTTGGTAAAGAGTTCACTACCAGGGCTGGAAACCTGGAGGCCAACAGAGAGAAGAACAGATACCCCTACATACTGCCTTGTGAGTATTATGGTACATACCATATCAGGGCACCACCACATGCTACCTCTGAGTAATAGTTTATTACCATGATAATATGACCTGCAGTATCTAAGCACATAAACACTATCTTCACATCTATCCCATGTGTGGTAATGCTTCCCATTTTCTGATCACTTTGATTAATGGTCCCTGTGGTTTCAGATGACCACAGTCGAGTGAGGCTGTCCCTGCTAGACTCCCAGCTACACTCAGATTATATCAACGCTAGTTATGTCCCTGTGAGTACTCTGTCTGTCCATCTGTCGCTGTATGTCTGTCTGTCTATTCATTCATCAAGTCTGCGGTCTGTCTGTCTGCTCCTCAGGGTGGATGTACGGAGCGAGATTTCATTTGTACCCAGGGTCCTTTGCGCAGCACTATCGCTGACTTCTGGAGGATGGTATGGGAGCAGAACGTTAAGATCATCGTCATGGTGACCGCCCTGAAACAGAAGGACATGGTGAGTGAGGGATTTGATGGTGATGGGTTGTATTAAACGTTCATGTGTAACATGTTGACCACATTCACAGCATCAAGTTTGACCCGTAAACTTGCATAGTTCTTCTGGTTTTATATTGCCCTCGTTGCCACCCATGAAGTTATGGAAAAGTCTTCGTAAGCATATTCCTGCCCATTTGATGTGGGTGCTGCACAGAGTTGGTGTATTTACTATGAATTTGTCATAGTGTCTATACTTTTTATTAGTTAGACAATGTGTTGACCGTGTTTCTCCAGGTGCTGTGTGATGAGTACTGGCCAATGGAGCAAGGGACAGTGTCGTACGGAGCGGTCCAGGTTACCACAGTGTCTCGTAAACGGCGTCCAAATTATTTCATCACCACCATTCACTTACGACAGGTGAGGCCTAGGTCCTGTCATTTCCTAATTGTCCTATTTTATTGTAACAAAGACTATTAGTTTCAGCCACTGGTCAACAGATGTAGTCTATTTCCAAGATGAATTGTGTGTCTGAGTGGTACAGATAGTGAGTTTGTCTGGTGTGTGTGGTTGTTCTGGTAGTATGGTTGTGCTGATAGTGTGTGTCGTTTCAGCACGGTTTTCCCGTAGAGAGGACAGTAACACACTACTACTACGCTGCCTGGCCAGACCAGGGTGTACCCAACGACCTCTCCTCTCTCTGTGCTTTCACTGAGTATGTGAGGCAGCATCTGGACACTCTACCCCTTCTGGGGCCTGCAGTGGTGCACTGCAGGTATGACCTCTCACCTCTGACCCAAACTCACCTAGCTTGCAAACTGTCTCACACTTTTTGTTTTCTGTGTCATTATTTATTAACCTCTACTTAGATTTTTGGCCTTGAAATTTCTGTGACAGAAACATTAATAAAATGTTACATTTGCAAGTATACAGTGTGCAGCACTGTCTTTTTTTGTTTATTAACTGAAAATAGCTGAATGCCAGTCACATTTTCATCACTGTAAAACATTTAAATCATAGTCATTGTGTTGGTGGTGGTTCCTTAATATTTGCAGATATCTATGTGTATGAATCTCAGTTGAGACAATATCTCTATATAAAGTATGTCTGCCGATTACACCTCTTTTAAATGCTGTTTGTATCTCTCTGTGCCGATTACACCTCTTAAATGCTGCTGGCATCTCTCTCAGTGCAGGTGTGGGGCGGTCTGGGACGTTTGTCGCTCTGCTATGGCTGATGCAGCTGTGTGTGCGTGGCATCATGCCTGATGTTAGAGCCGCCGTGGAGGACCTGAGACGGCACAGAGTCACGATGGTCCAGAACCTGGTCAGTCCACAACTACTGAGAATATTGATGATTAGCTGAATCAGTTGTGTTGGGATATAAACACAAATGTGCACCCCCATAGATAGAAACCCTGCCCCAGGACAGTGATTCATTAGGATCCTAGTTACACATCATCATCAATAGATAACTGAAGGCCTGGAGACAAACTTCTTTTGATGCTGCATTGAAAGTAGTTTGTCTCTAGCCTCCCCATTTATTAAGTTGTGATAATGGTTCCTGATGACCTACTAGTACAATGTGAAGCTATATAACCCTTCAGAAAAGGATAGGGCAGCTGAAGGCTTCTCTCTGCTGGCAAGTTAGTCTAAGACCCCCCCCAGGTCAAGAGCTCAGCTTGTCACAATGTTCATGTCATCTTCATTAGCTGCAGAATGTTCTCAGTGTTGTGTTCCCTCACTGCATGTACCCAGGAGCAGTATATACTGGTTCATCAGTGTCTAATGCACTGGCTGAGTGGAGGGAGTGTGGGACCTCTAAGGTGAGAACACAAAGCAAACACTCAAGTATTATCTTTTTTGCAAATGTTAATGTTTCAGATGGTAACAATGTCTATTGAAACCGACAGTATCATATTACACTGTGCTATTTGATTCAGCTGGCTATCAAAACTCTCAATATCTCAGCAGAGTACAGAGTCATGCTGGCCCTGCTCATGTTGATCGGGGGAAGGATCACCCCCTTACCACCTCAGGGCGATCAGGTCAGGGAAACTCATCGAGGGGGAGGAGCAGGCGGCAACAGGAACAGCACACACCCCATCCAGTCCAAACCCAACCACAAACCCAGAGCTCCGTGCAACATCTGCTCAACCCTAGGAACTTGCTAAGAAGACTGCTGCCCCCCTCTATGCATATTAATCCACAAAAACACACTTGAGGACTAATCGCACAAATGCACACACCCAACACCTTAATCCGCATTTACACACCAATCTATAGCCACACCCTCATCTTCACTCAGTCACACACCTGGAGGGGCTAACTCCGTCTGAACAAACAATAGTACACACAAACATGTATCTACAAGTGAAACCACACATCCGAACTTTGCCAAGTGGGAATGGGCTGATTTATTCCTCTCCAACACACCTGGGGTTGAGGGAAGATGTCCCGACCTAGGGACTACTGTAACGTTGTGTGATTACATATAACAAGGCCTTTGACTGAGTGGGAAGGGGATTTGCCCTATGAGATGACTGTGTGTGTGTGTGTGTGTGTGTGAGACAAAACACACAAAGGAGGCAGCCGCAACAACGGATCCATCTACTTCCTGGATCAGTCCGACAGACATACGGAGGAACATGCCTCTCCGGTTGAACCTGTTCCTCAAGACTGGATTACCAACCATGAAGAACTAAGGCCTGAGGTAATGGGGGAGATATGTACTTGATCACAAATGGTGCTGAGACGCATCTATTCTCATGAATGCCTGACTGCAAAACCAAGATTGTCCCTATGTATAAGGTTGTAGCAATGTTGAAATGCATTTAAAAAGCATAGTAGTGTGCTGGAACAAGATTTGTACGTTGTATGACGTAGTACAACATTGTTACACGTGTCTCTCACTGCTTGTTTATCTTCTCGGTAAAAAACAACCTCTACCACAATTTAGACCCTTGATTTACAGTGCCTTGCGAAAGTATTCGGCCCCCTTGAACTTTGCGACCTTTTGCCACATTTCAGGCTTCAAACATAAAGATATAAAACTGTATTTTTTTGTGAAGAATCAACAACAAGTGGGACACAATCATGAAGTGGAACGACATTTATTGGATATTTCTAACTTTAACAAATCAAAAACTGAAAAATTGGGCGTGCAAAATTATTCAGCCCCCTTAAGTTAATACTTTGTAGCGCCACCTTTTGCTGCGATTACAGCTGTAAGTCGCTTGGGGTATGTCTCTATCAGTTTTGCACATCGAGAGACTGACATTTTTTCCCATTCCTCCTTGCAAAACAGCTCGAGCTCAGTGAGGTTGGATGGAGAGCATTTGTGAACAGCAGTTTTCAGTTCTTTCCACAGATTCTCGATTGGATTCAGGTCTGGACTTTGACTTGGCCATTCTAACACCTGGATATGTTTATTTTTGAACCATTCCATTGTAGATTTTGCTTTGTTTTGGATCACTGTCTTGTTGGAAAACAAATCTCCGTCCCAGTCTCAGGTCTTTTGCAGACTCCATCAGGTTTTCTTCCAGAATGGTCCTGTATTTGGCTCCATCTATCTTCCCATCAATTTTAACCATCTTCCCTGTCCCTGCTGAAGAAAAGCAGGCCCAAACCATGATGCTGCCACCACCATGTTTGACAGTGGGGATGGTGTGCAGGGTGATGAGCTGTGTTGCTTTCACACCAAACATAACGTTTTGCATTGTTGCCAAAAAGTTCAATTTTGGTTTCATCTGACCAGAGCACCTTCTTCCACATGTTTGGTGTGTCTCCCAGGTGGCTTGTGACAAACTTTAAATGACACTTTTTATTGATATCTTTAAGAAATGGCTTTCTTCTTGCCACTCTTCCATAAAGGCCAGATTTGTGCAATATACGACTGATTGTTGTCCTATGGACAGAGTCTCCCACCTCAGCTGTAGATCTCTGCAGTTCATCCAGAGTGATCATGGGCCTCTTGGCTGCATCTCTGATCAGTCTTCTCCTTGTATGAGCTGAAAGTTTAGAGGGACGGCCAGGTCTTGGTAGATTTGCAGTGGTCTGATACTCCTTCCATTTCAATATTATCGCTTGCACAGTGCTCCTTGGGATGTTTAAAGCTTGGGAAATCTTTTTGTATCCAAATCCGGCTTTAAACTTCTTCACAACAGTATCTCGGACCTGCCTGGTGTGTTCCTTGTTCTTCATGATGCTCTCTGCGCTTTTAACGGACCTCTGAGACTATCCCAGTGCAGGTGCATTTATACGGAGACTTGATTACACACAGGTGGATTGTATTTATCATCATTAGTCATTTCGGTCAACATTGGATCATTCAAAGATCCTCACTGAACTTCTGGAGAGAGTTTTCTGCACTGAAAGTACAGGGGCTGAATAATTTTGCACGCCCAATTTCAGTTTTTGATTTGTTAAAAAAGTTTGAAATATCCAATAAATGTCATTCCACTTCATGATTGTGTCCCACTTGTTGTTGATTCTTCACAAAAAAAATACAGTTTTATCTTTATGTTTGAAGATTGAAATGTGGCAAAAGGTCGCAAAGTTCAAGGGGGCCGAATACTTTCGCAAGGCACTGTATATTAGAAAAATTATATGAAAAACATTAAACTACTTTGTGCAGAAACTAAGCACTATTGTTCATGTTATCTCCAGAGAAAAACACAAACACGTGGTGAATCACTGCACAAAAGGTAATGTTTGACAATCGCAGAGGCACTGTCATAACATAAAGTAGACCTTGAAATATAGAAAATAAACAGAACAGTGGATGAAAACCCACATCTGTTTCATTCATCATGAACAGTACACCGGGGCCACTAATTAGAGCCAGGAGTTATCAGACCCTATATCCTGGCCAGGGAAAACTCCTGGTTCTATGATGCTACCAAGTGTACTACTTTATCAAGTACTATTAATGCTGTTAGACTCCCTCATACGGTAGCTGCAGGCTGTAATGCACTGTATTGAGGTCAGAGAATAACAAAGACCTCTAGGGGCTAACAGGCTGTATTAGCATAGGCAGAATCATTGAGAGCTTCCACCACTTTAATGTAGTCAACTGGGTGGGACCTCCAACTTCATTGGCTGTTGACTCTGTTAGAGTCATGTCCTAGCCAGTCATCAGGAGGGATCAGTAAAGAAGAAAATGAACTATTTCAAAATGGAGATTGTCATAATGGCACAGATGCAAAGAGGAGTCCTCCATCTTGCTCTATGGATGAGGTCCATATAAGAAAGTGTTTTAATAGTCAACAATGACTGTAAGCCTGGGTCGCATTCAGAAGCTCACAACGTAGCAAAACATTTAACAGAAAGAAAAAGTCTGTTCTTATGACAAGTTTATGTGGAACACTTTCATTCACTGCCTGCCATAATCCATTAGGGGCCACAACAGCCCGAGCACCATTCAGTCAGTTCACTGTGCCTCCAGACAGTTCAATAAGGTCATCACAGGTCTGTTCAGTCCAGTATCACACAGAGAAGGAGAGGAAAACAAAAGAGTAAAGGTTGTGAACTTGCAGGTGAGTCCATATATACACACACCTGTTCACAGCTGGGCAACAATGAGATCAGGAAAACTATTAAGAAAGAGGAAATGCAACAGAGGTGTACTCATGACAATGACAAAGAAGCAGCAGTGTCTATTTAACAGCAGCAACATAAAAAAACATGTATTTTACAGAATAAAACAGGAGAAATGCATATCCCTCAGTCTGTTGGTGAACAGAAAAGAATTACAACAGTAATGCTTAAATGGAGAAAAATAAAAATGGGGAAAAAATTCACAGGTTAGTTTTTCATAATGAATCTTGTTCTGGATGCAGCTCTGTAGTGGTTACTTGCTGGCACAACCACAAAGGCATAACATCTGATTTTAAACCTAACCAACACTCAAATTAGACCAAAAAAATTCTACAATTATGACAATATAGCCAATTTTGACTGTAGCTGGCATATCTAAGGGGAAAACAAAGTTAGCCTACAGGACAAGACTCATGACGCATTAACCTGCAACTACTTCCTTTGGCAAAACTATTTGATGGAAAGGTTGTATCTAAGGCTGAGTTTACAAAGGCAGCCCTATTCTGATGTTCTGCCCAATAATTGGCAAAAGAGCTACTTAAGGCTCGCAAGCGGTATTCTCTGTATGGATGAAAGTTAGGTATGCATCTTGGGATGTGCAGTGTACAAAACTTTAGGAACACCCGCCCTTTTCATGACAGAGTGACCAGGTGAATCCAGGTGACAGCTAGGATCCCTTATTGATGTCACCTGTTACGTCCACTTCAAATCAGTGTAGAAACAGACAGGTTAAAGAAGGATTTATAAGCCTTAAAACATGGATTGTGTGCCATTCAGAGGGTCATTGGGCAAAACAGATTTTAGTGCCTTTGAACAGTATAGGGCAGTATGGTGCCAGGCACATGAGTTTGAATATGTCAAGATCTGCAACGCTGCTGGGTTTTTCCATGCTCAACAGTTTCCCATGTGTATCAAGAAAATCTAGCCAACTTGACAAAATAATGGGAAGCATTGGAGTCAACATGGGCCAGCATCCCTGTGGAATGCCACTCAATATTAGGAAGGTGTTGCTAATGTTTTGTACACTGCATGCGCTATACACTAGTACTTCCCGACCCTCTTCTCAGGGACCACCAGAAGTTTCAACTTTTGATTTTAGCCAGAAACTTGTACAACTGATTCAATTAGTCAAGGAGTTGATGATTAGCAGACTAATTTAATCGGGTTGCCAGTTTAAGGCTACAACAAAAATCTGAAACATTTGTTCGTCCCCAAGGAGAGGGTTGGGAAATCCTGCTATACACAGACAATTAACATATACATACATTTAAAACGCCCACACCAATAGAAATCCCCTTTTTCGGGGTGAAAGACAATTACCAGAGCTTACCCATGACGTTGCACAACGATGTCAATCAATAAATCATCGTTTTAGTCAAAGTTTGATATTTGGGCTTGAAGTGACAAATCCAAATGTGTAACTTCGGACGTTTCCATGAGGCTTACATGCCCTTTTCTGCAAATTATTTTCACCCTGTTTCGTTCGGTTCTGGGCTTTATTTAAATGTTATCACCCACCAACATGGCAATATTTATTAAATCAGAAACACCTGCTGCAAAGTTCTTCCTAATCGAGTGTCATCTGAGAAACAAACCGCTTTTCTCTGTAGCCTACACTTGAGTTTCCACTAGATAAAAACAGTCACAAAGTCAACATTGGCTATATCATACATACAAATTCATGAAAACAAAAAGTAGCTTATTTATTTTACCGTAAGGATAGGCTAAGGTTAGCAGTGTGGTTAAGGTGAGAGTTGGGTTTAAAATCAGATTTTAAGATCATGTTGAAATAAACCCTTTCTATGACTTTGTGGCTGTGTTAACTAGTGACGACCCTACACTTGGCCACCTTGCCACGGAGCAAATTAAGATAAGGGGAGCAAACTAATGTTTTTACCAGAAAATTATCACAATCCCTTGGATAATGTGTGAAGTTATAATTATTTTTGAGCCGTCAGGAGGGATGGACCAATGAATTATAGGCCTACTCGTGAATAAACATTCCATAACTGCAGTTGGCAGTAAATCGCCAACCTTGGCTTTATACTGTTCAAACACCACACTCCGGGTGGCAGTAGGAACCCTTTCAGTTTGTTTGCCAACTCAGAAGTAGAAGAAGGAAATGTACTACTTCAAAATAGAGATGGTCTCAATGGCCCTGCCCATGCTCTCACCGACGCCATAATGATGCGATGTCTAAGTCAATGGTCATTCCCCTCCAGTCCTGCTAGTGCATGTTGGCAACAGCTTCCTGGATCTCTCTCACGATAAGGCAGCGAGCGAGGATGTGCTCCATCTGCTCTCTGTTGATTGGCTGGGTGGAGTACCACAGGGGGCTGTTGGGCGCCACCACGGGTTCAGGGTTCAGGTAGAAGGCGTCGTTGCGGCCTTTAGCACTCTGTGGACTGAGAGAAGGAAGGAGAGAGAGAGGTTAGTATTATGTGACAAATGGGAAAAAAAGTCCATGTTAACTGCCATTTATCAGTTTTCCATTATAAAATATAATGCGAAATCCTACTGCATGGTATGACTGCTAGGGGCAATGAAGTTCTACCGCAGTAGTCCGGGTAGCTATTTGGTTAACTATTTAGCAGTCTTATGGCTTGGGGATAGACGCTGTTCACTGTCCTGTTGCATCAGAATTGGTGCATCAAGCACTGTTTGCCGTGCGGTAGCAGAGAGAATAGTCTGACTTGCGTGGCTGGAATTTTGACAATTTTTAGGGCCTTCCATTTACTGATTAAAAGGAGAAGAATTTTAGCATTCTAATGCTGCTAAATGTATGCCCCAACTCCCATTATAAAGTAAATAACACCATGTTGAAATGGGAGTAAATGTCGAACAGTGATATTGATGAGAAAGAGGCACCTGTTTCAGCAGTGCGAGTCATGGCTCAAATGGTGCTTGCATTTAGCTAAATTACCTCAACTCAAATAGGTCATTGGCAATGGCTGCAATCATTTCTGTAATCAGCACTTTCTTTTCCAACTGTTAAGGACGATTACGTGCGGAGCACTTTATATCTGTCACAAATAATTTGAAAGACGCATATCCCCTTTTAACGTCACAGCATTGTTGCGTTAGGTAGGCCAATTTGTAAATTTCATTCGTTAGGGATTTTCTTAATGTTAATGATAAAATTGAGTTTAAAAAAAATGTAACGTTCACACCCCTAGTTGTATATTAGTGTTCTACAAATATCCGGCTAGATTCAGAGGCATTATGTACCCTTCAACTGTTTCCTTCACACCCTTACTCCTCAACTCACCATTTGAAGAGGTAGAAGTCGTAGAGTTTGATGGGGCAGCGCAGAGGGTTCTCTGGGTGCTCCAACTGCTCTGCATACATGTCATCTGTCACTACGGGAGAGGGGTTAGAGGTTACCACCAAGTTTCTGCATGTCACAAAGAGCCATGTACGGTATTTGACCCCTGGCTCTCCTGTCCTGGGGCTGGGTGACCGCTCACCTTTCTGTCCTATCTGGTGCTGGCCAACAGGCTTCAGGTAGCGGATGCTGGTGCACTTGTCTTTGGGGTTGTTGGGGCTCTTCCTGGTGTGTCTCAGGACCTTGGAGAAGGCCAGCTTCAGATGCTGCTCCACAGTCTTCAGCTGGAAGTACCTAGGGGGGACAAAGCGGTGTTAGATACACGCATTTTGTGTGTGTGTGTGTGTGTGTGTGTGTGTGTGTGTGTGTGTGTGTGTGTATGTGTGTAACTTACTCACTTGGTGTTGAAGAACATCAGCGTAGTCAGTAGCGTTGCAGGGGAATGGGCACCCAGCTGTTTACACTCCCACAGCATCTCCTCTGTCACCTGACTGGCGATGAGGTAACCTGGGCCAGGAAGTCATAAAACAGCAAAAAACATGAAACACCTGACATATTTTATTCATCACTAATTCATACAGGTGATATGTACAATGTGTATGGTTGGGCTCTAATGGACTATACCGATTTCTGTTCTTACCTAGTGGATGGACGCTTGGCCTCCAAGGCTCCAGTATCCGATGCAGACACTGGGAGAAGCGCCCGTAGTATGGGTCTGAAAACACGTCATCCACACGACCATTATCAACCAGATACTACAGAGAAAGACAGGAAAGACGAGAGTAAAAAGATAGTTAGAGAATATGCAGTAGCTTCCATTATAGTTACTATATTCCTGTGTGTGTGTGTGTGGGGCACCTTCTGTATGCAGAGGAAGACGTAATAGAGAACGTCAGCCCCATAAGTCTCTCCCTCCAGCCCTCGGGCCTCCTGGCACATGTGAGACAGCCCCACACTGAGCTCAGCAACCGCACACGACACCAGGTCCTCCTGGAACCTCAGTGCCTGCCGGCCTACACACACACACAAGTATAAACAGTCAATGGGGCGCTGGCTAGCGAGGGGGTAGACATACTGTCCGACAAAAAAAGGTGAGTGTGAGTGTACTTACGGCCAATGGGAGCTAGTTTGTTGATCTCGTCCTTGTCCAGCTCGGCGTTCTTCCTCTGGGCCCAGAGCTTCCACACGTCAAGCCCCTCCTCAGGCTTCAGAGAACAGGGAAGCATCATCTCTGTATGCCCCTGGCCCTCCATCTCTGCTACTGCCATGGTCTGACCCTGCGCAGACACACCAGGGCTATCAGTATGCAAAACAAATGCAGCAAGAGACCAGGCCATTCGAGTTAAGACCTCTAAACAGAAATTAAATCAGGATTATAAATTATATCAATCTTGATATAGATATTTGGGGTTTGTAGAATTATAATCTGTAGCTGCTGAATAAAGTGACCTGTAGTTGCTGTGTGTCCTGGACCTGCACCCCTCCCTGTGTGTGCAGCACCTGCTGCTGGGGGTCCCAGATGAGCGACTGCGTGGTGTTGCCGTACCCTTGCACCGCCACAGGGATGTGGATGTTCCCGTGCATGAACTGGGCCGGGAATAGAGAGTTGGCCGCCACTGTCTGGTATTGCACTTCTTCATGACCCACCGACGACCCGGTCATCGTGGAAACTGCATGACTCGAGCCGATCGTAACTTGCGTTGGCGTAGTGTGTGCCATTGTCGTTGTAGTCCCCCCACCAACCTGCACAGCGCTGTATGCTTCCTGGGGGATGGCGATGTGTGTGACACCACCCTGATCACGTGACCCTGGCGGGGCAGAGTAGACTGGGATGGTCCAGGTCTCTCCAGTGGGGCTGGTGATGGTACCTGTAGCACTGTACAGGTGGCTGCTATCTACAGTCAACACGTCTGGCCTCAGAGATACATAGCTCTGCTGCTGTCCCTGACCCTGGGGGATTGCTAGCACAGTGGCCAGCTGCTGACCAGGCAGGGCGTAGGACACTGTGATGGGCATGTCCACCTTACGCTTCTTGGCTGGCTGGAGGGGGGAGGTGGTCTGGATGGTGTTTCCCCGGGGAGAGCCCTGCTGCTGGGAGGGGGAGAGAGCTCCCACCGTCTGTATCTGGATCTGTTGACCACCCGCCACCGCTGCCATCAACTGGGCCTGCAGCTTTGAGGGAGAGATGTTAAAATACATTATCCGTAAAGTATATGTGTACACCAACTGGAATGTGTGTTTACCTGTTGGTGCTGTTCTTCTGTGAGGTCCCCGGACTGTATTAGCTGGGCTGTGGTGACCCCCTGTAGCTGTTGATTGGAGGAGGAGGGCAGCTGCAGCACCTGGCCCCCCACCCCAACCACCTGGCCCTGATTTTGCCCCCCGATCTGCACCTACAGGAGACATATACATTTCAGTTAACCAGGATAGTCATAGGCTCACAGCAATAATTGGCACTCATTTTTAGGAGAGTGGCAGGGACAGAGCGAGAGAGAAAGACAGAAAGGGGTAGATGATTATACCTGTATTATGTCTTGGCCTTGGTGCATGGCTGTGGTCAGATTTGGTGAGAGCTGCTGCTGTGCTGCCATCCCCTGTTGCTGGGACACCTGTACTTGCTGTTGCTGAAGGTAGAGCACAGGGTGGTTTTATTATAATATGGATCATGTCACCAAATCCATCTCGTTTTTCACAAACTAGACATTCTCTTTTCCTCACTCTGTCTCTTACCGGACAGGCCAGTTCCAGCAGTGACCCAGCCACCTCGGTGTTGTCTGTGTATATGCAGTTTGCTCCCTGCTGGTACACCGTAGTGGTGGTAGTGGTTGTGGCGGTAGCACCGCTCTGATGATTGAACTCCTGCAGTGCCTCGGGGCCCTTGTTGGCCAGGGACTCCAGGAACTCCTTCATCCGATGCTGGGGGACACTGCGGGCCTTCAGCCTCACCAGATCCTCAAACGAGCCCCCCGAACCCTCCATGTTATTCATCACAGCCCAACGCTACTCTTCTACAGGGGATAGAATGGGGTGCCTGTGTTTGTCATAGACAAGACATGTCAGTTATTTACCTTAAAACTGCAGTAATCTACTTACTGTCATGAAGGCTTAAAGGGCAACTCCAAAATATGCGAAAAGCACATTTCTACATATTATAGAAATAAATCAAGTTAAAAAGTTCTACCCGAAAACATCAAATGCCAAAACATTTTAAAAAACAACTGATTTTCAAACTGAGATATAAGGTGATGTGGGGATGTTTGAGTTTCTTACAGGGTAGGATTAAAAGTGATGTCAGAGAAGCATTTTTTAGGACCCTATGTTGGTATCACAGATCATAGAAACGTGCCGTTTTCACATATTTAGACAAAGGTTACAATGAATATGTAAATAGGGTTGTGGTACACTACAGTTGTCTGTCACAAAAAAAAAAAGCTTTAATTTTTGACGGAATTTAACGTTTTAGGACAAGAATATTTGCTGACAGACAAGGGGGTAACTTTTGTGGCCGTTCAATCACTACCAATCGGTATTAGGCGGCCTTACACTCCGTTCTGTCCGGACAGGACTATGACAGAGGTAAACATTCCTGCCTTCAACATCTGACAGAAGCTAAATGTTAATTCTGCTAGCATGGGGTATCGGGATTCGGGGGGTGCTGCAAAAGCGTTGTATCAACTCAGAGGAATTAAATAATCCACTCGGAAGTCGGAACAATGAAAACTGTTCAGTGACAGTCGAGGTCAGGGCGAGCGCTCACCAGGTAGGTCTTGTCCTGGTTCTTCGCTCGAGCAGGTCGGTTGCGAGAACACCGAACGAAGATGAAACAATCTCACATTTGACTGGGTGTGAATTAAGTAATTGTTCATATTGTCATTGATACTGAACAAATGCCAAGTGTACATTAGCTACTGTTGCTAAGGCGAAATGCGGGTGCTGTAAATCTACTCTAACTAGTTAACGTTACAAGCTAACTGACGTTAGCGGACTACGGTATTTTGCTCGTTCCCGTGGAGTCCCCTCCTCCCTACCCGCCTACTAAACAAACAGAATATGCAGGTCTTGAGCAAATCAAATACGCCATGTTAATGAAAGCACAAAATAGATAATGTGGCGAATAGAACGTCAGTATAAAACGTGTTAAATTCAGTAACAGTATAGCTCGCTCCTCTCCTCCCTGCCTGGCTTTACTGTTACCTCTCTTCTCCCAGGCCGACCAAATCCACTCTCTATCCGCCCAGAAATGCAGCTCCACAAGCCAGTAGCAGCGTTTTTCTTGTGCATAAGAAAGATGCAAATGGTCTCAGTGATCTTTTAGACTTGGATTTTTCACGTTTTCTTGCTATTTTGTATATTATTTTCCCTTTTATTTTGCAGTCAGATTTCACTGGGCGCCATCTTACAACTACACCCCTTTCGTCCAATCAGATGGCGTTCTACTGCGGCGTGTTGCTAACGCGAGATTACCCTTTTCAGATGCCGCGATAAATTTATGTGACGGTCATTTTAAAGGGAACATGCAGTGCAACATGCTACACGTATCACAACCTCGTGACAAAAACGCTTCCAGATGAAGCATAACTCAAGATTAAATAGCAATCTAATTGCTTTAAAGTGTGAATTAAATGTATTGTTCATACGGCTGTGTGCTGCTCATGAGGAACAACCTTACAATAAATATCTCACTTTCCATTTAAATCTTTTCCACATCCAAAAGCTTGAAAATAACCTTTGCTCAGCACTGTACATAGGTAACATTATTTTAGTGAAGAACCCTGGCAGCAGGGTAATAATGACTGTGGGTACTGTGTTTTAGAAACAGCATCTGTCCCAGTCCACCTTAAAGAGCTTCTAACTGGTATCTTGCCTAGTTCTCTTAAGGGAGACCACAGGAAATGTGCCAATTATTCTTGTGGAGCTGGGACAGCTCTGGGCAGGCAAGAGTTAATTCGCATGCACTCTACTTCCTCAAAAAGTGGTCTGTGTTCCTCCCACAATGCAAGTGTGCCTTTAAGTGGATTGTGTATGAGTGTGAGTAATGTCATCCCTTTCACTGCTTTTTAAAATAAATTTTTGTATTTAACTTTCACTGTTAAAGTTGATTAAGAAACACACCTACATTAACCCAAGGTAAACACTGACTCAGACACACATTGTAATATCTATTTTACAATTGTTTTTCATGGTTTTATTCATGGTTTCCTCTCAAATGTGTCACCAAATGTTGCATTTGTAAGCATCTATGTTGTGAGAGATCAGCAGAGCTAAGCTTGATGATAAGTTTGACTATGGACTCAGAGCTTGACAGGATGGGTTCATATCATACAAACTTACAGTAAGACCCTTATTACCCCAATTATAAATGAGTTGTGGTCCTCAAAAGGAGGTACCTTGCGACAGTTTCCAAGTCTGTGCAAATGCTAAACTGAAAGATGCCCGAAAACCACAATTCTGGATTTCAAATCGACTCCTAAGCACATCTGTAGATCTGGATTGGATAAGTCTATTCAATATGGCAAAAAGTCCAAGCCTATCAGAGGTCTATCAAGATGGAGCATTGCTTACACCCATTGATACTTTCAGATCTAAATCATGTCAGGTGTAGGGGACAGGGGTTGATTTGGGATTCAGACATGTTTGAGGGCTCATGGGAAGCAGGCAGTCCAGCTTGATCTCATTCCGCCCAATCACATCTTCCCGGGATCCTCTTTGAGGGTGACCGTTCTGTTGAAGACAAGCTGCAGGGAGAGGAAAGCTGCCGTTACACTCATGCTCTATGGAAATTTCTCTTAGGTCACCAACTTCATAAGATTACATTCTACATTTCAAAGTAAACTATTTAATAACACCCCAGTTCTCACTCCTTTTTGCCACCTGTGTCAATCAACTATTCAGTTTCTGGACCGTACCTTGTCTGCTGTGCTGTCTGGGTCCAGTGCAAAGTAGCCCACTCTCTCAAATTGGAACTTATCAAACACTTTTGCCTTGCTCACGGAGATGTCCACCAAGGCACTGTCAATCACTTGCAGGGAGTTCTGGGGGACAGAGAGGACATAGGAAACATTTTGACATGAGTGCAACTCAAGAATCCTCTCCTTGTCTCCTTTCCTTAATCACTATGTGCGGAGGTTGTGTGTGTCCATGACAGTAACACTTAGACACACTCACAGGGTTGATGTCACTTAGGAAGCCGCCGGGCACCTCAGACGGATCCTCAGGATTTTTGTGAAGGAATCTGTAACAGACGGAAAAAAAATTGACAGCGAGAGAGAAATCATTCCACACCTAGCAGACAGATATATTTATAGACGTGTCTCTCTCACAGACACACACGCAAAGCTTTTTCAGTGACTCACAGTCTTTCGTATAGACGGATTTCACACTTCTGGGGCTCGCTGACCCAGTGGATGAAGGCCTTAGGTTTCTCTGAAGCCTCATTGGAACTACAGCAATGCACCTCCAACTCCACCACCCTGCCCTGGGCATCCTGAGAGAGATGGAGAGCGAGGGAGAAACAGAGTAAGAAAGCAGAAGATAATAGCAAAGTGAGAAGACAGAAGGTGTGGGGGACAGAAAGAAGACTAACATCCTGCCAGGACAAACAGGCATGTTTGTAGGTTCATAGTCTTAACATGGTTCTTTGTTTTTTGTAGTATTTCAATCTGAGAGAAGCATTTCACCTTGATGACCTTCTGTACAGATATGACATAGCCAGCATGCCTCAGGCCTACTGGCTGATCTGGGGTCAGACGCTTGTAGCCCTTCTCCATCACCTGCAGAGGGAGATTGTGTGTGAGAGCAGCAGGGTTAACACACACACACTTACAAAGTACACAGATCTTGTATTGAGAGCATGGGCACTAAGACCCACACAACTTGTCACCTACCTCTCTAAAGTCACTCTGCTCGATGAAGATGGTGCGTGTAAATGGAACAACATGGCTGCCCATGAACTCATTGGCTGGGAAGTCAGGCACACGGACATCATTCTAGGAGAGGAGATAAATAAATGGTTCACATTCGCACTAATCCTTGAAGAAAAAGTGATTGTGTGAGTGTTTTCATACCCGTATGCCCTCAGGCAGGTTGGCGATGGTGACTTTGAGGGGCTCCAGGACGGCCATGGCTCGGGGGGCGTGGTCATTCAGCACATCCCTCACACATGACTCTAACATGTGGGGCTCCATCGTTGCCTGGGCAACAGTCACTCCAACCTGGCAAGATGGAATAAAACATTCAAACAATAGTATTGCTTACTCCACCATCTCCCTATCCCTCTCTCATACCTTCGCACAGAAGTTGTTGATGGCCTCAGATGGGAAGCCCCTCCTCCTCAGAGCAGTCAGAGTGAAGAGACGAGGGTCGTCCCAGTCCCTGCGAAACACAAACCATCAGTGGAAGTCTCTCTCACACACAGATAGTTACTTTGGCACAAATAATGTAGTTTGGCTCTGGAAACAAATAGTTTGGTTGGGAGAAATCCAGATTTTCATACCATCATACGCTATTACCGTATGTGCACGCAAGGTGCTATAACAACAAAAACAAAACAATTTAAGCAACAGGGATCTTGACAACTAGCCACTTAGCTAGCAAGTTAGCAAACCAAATGCATAGATGGAGCCCTGAGCTGGATCATACAGTTTCAAAATACCCTGGTATACGGTGTATTGCCTAAGACTACAGTTTGGCCATAGAAACAAATAGTTGTGTACATGTGTGTAATGCTGACCTGACAGTTCCTTCCTCCACCAGTTTGATGATCTTCCTCTTGGAGACCACGGTGTAGGTGAGGTTCAGACGGCCATATTCCCACTGCACAGGGCAGTACACGTCCAGAGCATTACACAGCCAGAAATACGATGACCGCCTGAAGGACACACACAAGCATATTAAGAGAATCAAAGGTTCTAAAGAACCAACAACTTAAAAGGAAAGTTGACCCAGAAACAACTACAACACACAGCATACCTGGCCTGGAACTCCTTGGTGCAGAGTGAGTGGGTGATGTTTTCAATGGAGTCACACAGACAGTGGGTGTAGTCATAGGTAGGATAGATACACCTGTGAAGAAAAAAGGCAGGAGGGGGTAGAACTGTGATGAGTATATTGAACTGTTAGAAGAAACACTGTGGTGTGTGTGTGTGTTACCATGCGTCCCCTGTGCGATGGTGGGCTGTGTATTTGATCCTGTAGGCCACGGGGTCCATCTTGCCGTCCTCCATCACTATCTTCATCCTGACTGTGGCCTCTCCCTCAGCGAACAGGCCCCGCCTCATCCTGTCAAACAGCACCAATGACTCCTCAGCAGGACGCTCTCGCCATGGCGACGGGGGCGGGTTGTGACCCTTCAGCTCCTCCCCCCGCTGGTGACACACGTAGGCATGGCCCCTAGAGAGGTGAGCAAACACAGACACACACATGCAAATTGTTCCACACATATGAGAATAAAGAGAAAAACAGACAGCGTCACCCACCTACGGATGAGGTCCACTGCCAGGTCGTAAAGTCTCTGGAAGTTGTCGGAGGCGTGAGTGATTTCATAAGGCTTATAACCTGAGACACACACATACAGATGTTGCAGTGTGTTATGGTTGACTATGGCATGGCATTACCAGTCAGTGCTAAACCATTCTCTGGATGCTTTGCCAGTGTTGTTGTGATGTTAGGGTAAAATTGTACAACGGACACTCACCCAGCCACTCCACCATGTCTTTGATGGCAGTGAAGTACTTCTCCTCTTCCTTTTCTGGGTTAGTGTCATCATACCTCAAGTAGCAGATCCCATCGTTAGCCTGAGGAGGGAGAGAGGACAAGGAGATATGAAAAGAGGGCAACACACAATTGGGTTCTGTCAAGTACCCCATATGAAATCAACCCTCAGCCTTTACCAATAAGCTAAACGTAGCCTAAGCTATACTTAGCCTTCTGGTAGTGGTTAAGAGTGGTGCTGGTGTGTGGAGTGTGTGTCAGGGCCATACCTTAGCGTAGCCAAAATTAAAGTTGATGGCTTTGGCATGACCAATGTGAAGAATACCATTGGGCTCTGGAGGGAAACGAGTTCGAATCTACAGTAATATAGACAGGCGAGAGAAAAACCAAGAGAGAGATCATTTAGTGAGTGATCAACAGTTCCACCTGCAGGCAGTATGAACCTTAAATGCATTCTGGTCATCCCACCTGTGACATTCCCTTATCTCCATACCTGTCCTCCAGTGAACTCCAGATGCTGCTTCAACAGGTCCATGGTTTTAGGAGTGACCACATAGCCCTCTGTTTTATAGTTCTCTCCTGGAGAAACAGGTCAGGGGCCAGGGGTTACAAGCTAGTATACTTAAATTGGTCATGGATGAAGTGTCTCTCCATCTCACCTGGTTTGTGGAAATTCAAGGCCACTCCTCTCAGCTCATCCATCAGCGATCTGCCCTCAATCTTTATCTCCCCTACACACACAAAAGTATGTCAACACCCCTGACCACTTAACCCAGAGCAGCTTTATGTGGAGTCCCCAGGTCATTACCATTCATTGTGAGCTCCTCCTTCACCTCACCAGCTGGAGCCTTAGCCTTCTGAGCCTGCACATAGGAGTTATTAATTTAGTCAATTCTATGTGATTATGCAGTCACATAATGGATTAATCCATTAGTAAAATGATCTGCGCTTTTGTGTGTGAAATATGATTGCACATTTCTTTTATAGACAGCTATGTTGAGCTGTGTGAAATGTTACCTTGGGTTTCTTCTCCAGGTCAGCCTCTGTCTTTGGGCCAAGGAGATGGAGGACCTGAGAGGGAACAGGGTCACAATATAAGCACACATCTGAGGTACAGTATATCTATGTTGATATATACAATGCCTTCAGAGGACAAACATAAATGGATTGTTACACACACCTGCATGTCCACCTCATTTTTGATCATCTTCCCATCAGCCCACATCAGGCCACCACGAGCCTCCCCTGTGAAGACAGAGGCATTCTCAATGAGACTGACATCCTCTCCTCCTTACCAACACAGATATTAATTTCCTCCAGTCCCAGAGGAGGTAATCAATATTCTATCAGGGCTGTATTCTTACCCATGAGCAGTCCCATGTTAAAACGGTACCTCTCCTGCAGTAGCTGGTCTTTGTGCTTCTTGATCACTTTTTCCACCTGTAACATACCACTGTTAGTCAAACCCCTCACACTACCTAGCAACTGTTAATAATCATCACTTGACAGAGACTATGTTTACAACATAACAACATTGCATGCAGAATTATGGGTAAACAG